>NC_079164.1:87352326-87414826 GCF_947568905.1 Ostrea edulis | reverse complement strand
GGATGGGGCCTCAAGGGGGGCATCAAAGTTTTACATACAAATTTATAGGAAAAATCTTTTAAAATCTTCTTCTCAAGAACCACTGAGCCAGAAAAGCTGAGGTTTATATGAAAGCTTCCTGATATAGTGCAGATTATAAATTGTTAAGATCATGGCCCCCGGGGGTCGGATGGGGCCACAATAGGGGGTCAAAGTTTTACATACAAATATATAGGAAAAATCTTTAAAAATCTTCTTCCCAGAACCACTAAACCAGAAAAGCTGAGATTTATATGAAAGCTTTCTGATATAGTGCAGATTCAGGTTTGTTAAAATCATTTCCCCCCCCCCCCCCGGGGTAGGATGGGGCCACAATAGGGGATCAAAGTTTTACATACAAATATATAGGAAAAATCTTTAAAAATCTTCTTCCCAGAACCACTAAACCAGAAAAGCTGAGATTTATATGAAAGCTTTCTGATATAGTGCAGATTCAGGTTTGTTAAAATCATGCCCCCCCCCCCCCCCCGGGGGTAGGATGGGGCCACAATAGGGGACCAAAGTTTTACATACAAATATATAGGAAAAATCTTTAAAAATCTTCTTCTCAAGAACCACTGAGCCAGAAAAGCTGAGATTTATATGAAAGCTTCCTTATATAATGCAGATTCTAAATTGTTAAAATCATGGCCCCCGGGGGTCGGATGGGGCCACAATAGGGGGTCAAAGTTTTACATACAAATATATAGGGAAAATCTTTAAAAATCTTCTTCTCAAGAACCACTAAACCAGAAAAGCTGAGATTTATATGAAAGCTTCCTTATATAATGCAGATTCTAAATTGTTAAAATCATGGCCCCCGGGGGTCGGATGGGGCCACAATAGGGGACCAAAGTTTTACATACAAATATATAGGAAAAATCTTTAAAAATCTTCTTCTCAAGAACCACTAAACCAGAAAAGCTGAGATTTATATGAAAGTTTCTTTATATAATGCAGATTCTAAATTGTTAAAATCATGGCCCCCGGGGGTCGGATGGGGCCACAATAGGGGATCAAAGTTTTACATACAAATGTATAGGGAAAATTTTTAAAAATCTTCTCAAGAACCACTGAGCCAGAAAAGCTGAGATTTATATGAAAGCTTCCTTATATAATGCAGATTCTGAATTGTTAAAATCATGGCCCCCGGGGGTCGGATGGGGCCACAATAGGGGGTCAAAGTTTTACATACAAATATATAGGAAAAATCTTTAAAAATCTTTTTCCCAAGAACCACTGAGCCAGAAAAGCTGAGATTTATATGAAAGCTTCCTGATATAGTACAGATTCTAAATTGTTAAAATCATGGCCCCCGGGGATCGGATGGGGCCACAATAGGGGGTCAAAAGGTAAAAAAAAAATTCTTTTTTTTTTTTCGTTTTTTTTTTTTTCGTTTTTTTTTTTTTTTTTGATATAGTGCAGATTCAAGTTTGTTAAAATCATGGACCCCGGGGATTGGATGGGGCCTCAAGGGGGGCATCAAAGTTTTACATACAAATTTATAGGAAAAATCTTTTAAAATCTTCTTCTCAAGAACCACTGAGCCAGAAAAGCTGAGGTTTATATGAAAGCTTCCTGATATAGTGCAGATTATAAATTGTTAAGATCATGGCCCCCGGGGGTCGGATGGGGCCACAATAGGGGGTCAAAGTTTTACATACAAATATATAGGAAAAATCTTTAAAAATCTTCTTCCCAGAACCACTAAACCAGAAAAGCTGAGATTTATATGAAAGCTTTCTGATATAGTGCAGATTCAGGTTTGTTAAAATCATTTCCCCCCCCCCCCCCCCGGGGTAGGATGGGGCCACAATAGGGGATCAAAGTTTTACATACAAATATATAGGAAAAATCTTTAAAAATCTTCTTCCCAGAACCACTAAACCAGAAAAGCTGAGATTTATATGAAAGCTTTCTGATATAGTGCAGATTCAGGTTTGTTAAAATCATGCCCCCCCCCCCCGGGGGTAGGATGGGGCCACAATAGGGGATCAAAGTTTTACATACAAATTTATAGGAAAAATCTTTTAAAATCTTCTTCTCAAGAACCACTGAGCCAGAAAAGCTGAGGTTTATATGAAAGCTTCCTGATATAGTGCAGATTATAAATTGTTAAGATCATGGCCCCCGGGGGTCGGATGGGGCCACAATAGGGGGTCAAAGTTTTACATACAAATATATAGGAAAAATCTTTAAAAATCTTCTTCCCAGAACCACTAAACCAGAAAAGCTGAGATTTATATGAAAGCTTTCTGATATAGTGCAGATTCAGGTTTGTTAAAATCATGCCCCCCCCCCCCCCGGGTAGGATGGGGTCACAATAGGGGATCAAAGTTTTACATACAAATATATAGGGACAATCTTTAAAAATCTTCTTCTCAAGAACCATTGGGCCAAAGAAGTTCACATTTACATGAAAGCTTTCTGACATAGTGTAGATTCAAGTTTGCAAAAACCATGGCCTCCAGGGGAAGGTTTGGGGCCATAATAAGGACTACGGTTTTACATGCAAATAGATATGGAAAATCTTCTGATATGGACCAAGGTGACTCAGGTGAGCGATGTGGCCCATGGGCATCTTGTTTTTTGTTGTTTTTTTTGTTTGTTTTTTTGTCTTACAGAAGAAAAAAATCCAACAGAAGATAAAAAAAAAATGTAACTAATATCAATTTTATAGGGGTATACACTACAATTGTATCGTAACCTTTTTGCGAAAATATATTATAAAAGGAAAGCTTCGAAAATTGATAGGATTGCCAGGTATACGTGCCTACGTGGAATAGATGGCATCATAAAATGTCGGGCAATATTCCAAATGATGTAACCTATACACTTCTATGTAATTTTCGTCACACCATCTGCTGTTCTTTTATCTATTTTCTTGTCAAACTGAACGGATTTATTATCTTTAAAAACGTCATGAAATATTGAATGCGTATTGATGGTTTTAATCAATGGACTATTTTTTTAAATACTACGCTTTTATGATAAAGATACTGATAAATCTTTGCCACATATCTAATATTCATCGGTGGCTTTCTCACTCGCATCGCCCCCAAAGTGAAAATTTCCAGAATATTATGTGTGTTTGTGTGTTCATGTACCGTCAAAATATTAGACATCTGTTGGTCTTGATGTTTTTCCCGCCGGATACGATATTCCTTTGAAGAAGCAAGATGTTTCTCTTTTCCGGACATCTATACCGGCCATCGTCAATGTAGGTCACTCTGCCAGAACAGGGATGACGAAGTCTTTGTCTCTACTGTTAGAAAGCCAGTCTACATTCGATCGAACAACAATATGTGTCCCCAACATACAGCCGTAAATCAGAAAGAATGATATTGCTTTTGTAGAACTACAAATGTACATCATATCGTACATACGCACTTACAAAAGAAAGATATGATTTTGGGTGAAATTTACAAGTAATGGCAATACATTGTATGATCAGGGGCAGAAAAGATCACCATTGGATTTCCTGTATTCATAATATTTATATTCATGGTTTGTCGTACATTTAGAATGAACGAAATGTTGTAAAGTGAAGGTCTGTTGAACCGGTTTGATTTCTTCTACACGTTTTCGCCCAGTTCTGGACAACACGTCATATCACATTATACATAGAAAAGTTTGTCATTGTTTTATAAATCGACAACCATCAGTCGATTGACTTAACACTAATGCTGTTAATTAATGAAAATTATATCAAAACAATGTTCAAATATTCAGGAAAGAAAATGAATGCAATATAATGCCTTTAAGACGCTTAATGGTTGATATATTTTCTTTAAACATCAAAGGAGCTCATACCAGAGTCGATTTTCTATGTAAAAGCACACCTTAGCCTCTACAAAAACTGCTAAACGCATCATACTAGAAACATTTGATTGGTGCATTGCGTTCTTTGTGACAAGACAAATATTTTTATATAACATGTAACATACTGCCTAAATTTTTGGTCATCAAAATTGATGTAAAAGAACCGTGTCACATTTGATATAGGCAGAACCTAAGAAGTCATATAAGAGATATTCAGATGAGTATGTGTAGTAACTAAACATTTTACGTAGTAAATTTCCACATGATATGTAAAATGAAACTACTAATCATAGTATTCCTATTGAAATTGGTACAAGCGGAGATTTGTCAGTCTTGTATAAAATGCAATACCAACAATCTGTATAAGACGGATATACACTGTAAAATACCAACAATCTGCAAACGACGGATATAAAATAGCAACAATCTGCATAAGACGGATATAAAACCTTGCATAAGTACATCGTACGTCTTGTTACTCAATGTCATGCATGCGATCTGAGAAAATGGAAGAAAAAAACTTGCACTTTACGGTGTCAATGTGTTCATATATTACCAACGCACAGAGCAACAGAATAACTATTAAAAACGATTTTTGTGAATATTTAATGGTGTCTGTTACATTTGTACTGTAGTTGGAGAGACGAGGGATTCGCCTTTAACCTCTGGATCAGGTGTACTTATATCTGGGGATAAAATAGAAAATGTATTAAATAACCTATGGAAGATCCTGTAATCAGCACTAATTCACTAATATATCCACTATGTTATAACAGATTGGATCAGTACTCTCAAAACTGCTGGTATGTTAGTTGATATATTTTGACAAAGTTATAAATACATACATACATACATACATACATACATATATATATATATATATATATATATATATATATATATATATATATATAATTTATATAACACCCTACTTTCTTAAAGTGTCGGAACTAAAAAGATACAAGGTCAAAATGAAATTTATAAAAGCACTGAAAAAGTCACGACACTGTTGGTTATTTAAAACTCAAATTTCGACGCAACCCGCGTCTTTATCAAGAGACACATATTACATAAACAAATATCACATACTACACACTATAAAAAAAAAACGACAAATATTAATAATCTAAATTTCTAACAAGAAGGACACACTGATATAACAACAATTTTTCTCAGTTCAGTATATAGATATCTTGATAAAGACGCGGGTTGTGTCGACAAGTTGAGGTTTAATAGCCAACAGTGTTGAGGCCTTTTCAGTGCGTTTGTATTATTCTCGTTAACAAATGACAGGAGTAAACTTACCATTAACTGTGTCCTGAATACAACCATCAGAGTCACTAATTAACACACCACCTCCTTCCTCGCAGGTTACCAGCAATTCACATGAACCTTGTAGGCTTTTTTGGATGATACCGGGCTCATAATAGTCTCCATCGTACTCACATCCTCCCCGGAGCGATTCTGGGTCGGGAATCGGGGTTGGTAAGGGTGTCGTGATCTCGGGTGAAATTATGACCCCCGCTCTACATACATGTATGTGTAGAAGACCAAAGATTATGATTAGTTTGACAGACATGTTGGTCTATAATGATTGAGAAAAATGGCAGACTGGATAAAAGTAGATGTCCATACCACGCCCCTTATTTTGCTACAAGTCTCTTTTGTAAGCAAAATTCATTCTGTCTACAATGAAACGAAAGCCTTTTCACTAGCATTGATCTAGCTTTTATGGTCGGCAGCATACTGTTCGACTTATAATTGCTAGCAACATTGTAGAAATGAAATGCTGCTCTTGGTGCCATAAACTATTTACTCATTTCTACATGTAATCCTCCCAAAAAAAATCGACTCAAGAACAGAAATGGCTGGGTTGCTTTAAAATATGTTATCCACCATAGACAGCAGTACAAAACATACTGAAAAATTACCTATTAAATACGAAAGCCCAGAAGGTTCATTCGAGATTCGAGATTCAAAATACGAGATTCGAAATTCAAAATACGACGAAATTCGAATTTCGAAATTCAAAATCCAAATTAACCAATCAAAATGTAGGTCACAATAGATTAAAGGTTAGAGGGTACATGCATATACATGTAAACTTAAAATATGACAGAAAGCTTATTCTTCTAATATGTTTACCAAACAACGAAACATTTCTTCTAAAACTATAAATGTTTTGATGTGTGCTTAGCATGCAGACAGGCCCGTAGAAAGCGGGAAGGGAGGGGGCAGAAAAATTGTTCCAGCTCCTACATATTGATTCTGCACTGTATGTGATAACCAGGTCAAATAATGACGAATACACATCGTGATATACCTTAAAAGAGAAATCGTATATGAAGCCTATTAACCGATGATACCCCTCCAACAACTGATTCTTAGTAGTTTGATTTTTTCCCCGTTATCTATATATGAACAATGGAGGAAATTCGAACCAAGAATATATACTATGTTGTATCTTTTTACATTTTTTAGGCTCCAGGAAGATTAATGTTCTACGTGCGTGATAACGGCAGAATACTAATCTATCCACGTTTTAAAAATTATCTCATATACTGATTCATATTATATCAGCCTACGTACCACAGGAACTGGTAATTTTGTCTGTAATATAATAATAGTAGGGTTCTATACTATATCACCTCCTAATATCTATTAGGGGGGATGATATAGTATAGAACCCTACTATTACTATTACGGACAAAATTACCGGTTCCTGAGATATATACATACTTGAACATAGAACATATATGTACAAATATGAATCAATGGGACAAGCTATTTTTTTTAAACGTGGATAAATTAGTGTTCTGTGGTAATGACTAATGACGCAAGTAGTTGAGCTTCCTGAAACATATATATATATATATATATATATATATATATATATATATATATATAAAGACAACATAGATGGGAGAGAAATAATTATTCATGGTTCGAATTTCCTCTATCATTTACACCCAGGCGCATATAAAAAATAAATGATGAGGAAGATATTTGTACAGGCATCTGAAATATGGACACTACTACCAACACCCCCCCCCCCTTCTGATTTGTTTTTTCTGCGGCGATAAATTCTCCGAAATGTGTGGATTCCTTGTCGATCCTATCCCTATTTCGATTTATATATAATCGTTTCACGCTTTTTTAAGCTACAGAGATTGGCCTTCTACCGGTATAATAGAATACAATTTGTCATACCAAGAGAAGGCCAATCTCTAAAGCTTACAAAAAGCGTGAAACGATTATATAAATCGAAATTGGGATCTGATAGACAAGGAAATAACACATTTCAGAGAAATTATCGCCACCAAAAAAAAAAAATCAGAAAAAGGGGGATGGGTATTGGTAGTAGTGTCGATACTTCAGGTGCCTGTGGATATTTGGTCAAACACTGAAATGGGTGGTTTGTTCCAAGTTGCCTCCCCCCCCCCCCCTTTGAAATTGCCGGCCGGCTATGGGTCTGGTTAAACACTCGATAATCAATACCGGTAATTACATTATAATTTTTCCTTCTTACATGTAGTTCACAGGTGCTTGGGTTCCCCCCCCCCCCCCCCCCCTGAGTGAATTGAGTTATAAGTATGTTTGTTGAACATCTTTTTAATGAATATCAACAATGTCTGCATGCCCGAAAAGTCCAAAATAAATCAAAATAAGCACTTTTTATAACTGGGTATTAAGGGTATTCAATAAAAAGGGCTTATTTTTGAATTATTTTGGCCTTTTGGGGTAGGCAAGACATTATGCCATCAGGGAAATTTTGAACAAAACATAATTAAATCAACTCAAGTAAGCTAACCGGGTGATTGGGGGGGGGGGGGGCTGAACCCATGCGCCTGTGTCATTGTTAACTCAAATATGTACAGTTATCTGCATGTAAAATAAATTATAAAAATGTGATAATTCCAATCTAATTAAAAGCGGTAGTGGATTCAAAACAGCTAATTTTAATTAGATGAGCGGTAGATTGATGATCACTCAAGCAGAAAATTTCACATGGTATGCGGGTAAACCTATTGATTAATCTAAAATCAGAATTCATTGCTACGGAGTGTCAATCAGTTTTTATTCATATAACCTTCGATTCCGTTTCAATTAAAGTGTACTATTTGAGGTGTATTCGACCTGGTTCCACTCTCACCCACCCACCCTCAATCGGAACTCCTCGAATGTCTCGCGAACTCAACATAGATCTCGGATGCATTGCTGTGACGTCACAATTGACAATGCATCAAATTCGCTCATGGATTCCATCGTATTACATCCGAGATCTATGTCGAGTGTGCGAGACATTCGAGGAGTTCCGATTGCACCCACCCTCCCCGCTTTCTATGAACCTGACTTTCTACATGTTTTATAATGTCAAAATTATGCACATAATATGAATCAGTGGGATAAGATAATTTTTAAAACGTGGATAGATTATTTTTCTGTCTTAATGACACATGTAGTTAAGTTTCCTGGACCATAAAAAAAAAATGGAAAAAGAACATAGATCGGAGAGAAATATTTATTCTTGGTTCGAATTTCCTCTATTGTTTATATATAATAAATAAGTACTTGACCCAAACACCCACAGCTACGGACATGTCTGCATGTTAAGCATACATCATAACATTTATAGTTTTAAAAGAAATGGTCGCTGTTTGGTAAACATATGAAATTAATAAGCTTTCTGTCATATTTTAAGTTTATATGCATGTACTCTCTACCCTTTAATCTATTATGACCTACATTTTGATTGGTTAATTTGGATTTTGAATTTCGAGAATTCGAATCTCGTATTCTGAATTTTGAATCTCGTATTTTGAATCTCGAATCTCGAATGAGCCTTCTGGGCTTTCGTAATTAAATTTGGAATTTTCCCCAAAAAACCTAAAACAAAACAAAAGCACTTTTAAAATGTCACATGTATATCGTCATTGATTTTAAAACAACTATAATGTACAAGGTCTGAAAATGTCAAGTTTTTTTTGAATTTTTGTTGTAGATGTGGGTGATTTGGCTCTTGATCAGCTGGTTTAGCAAGTGCCTAATTTCAGTGTAAGCAAACTCGCACGCCTTGCTGGATGGGTAAGTATTTTTTTGGTATGAAAATCCTCATTAACTCGTTACTAGCTTGAAAATACGGATGTATATCTAATTGCTGTTATAAAATTTAGAAATTCATTTCAAAATTAAAGATTATCTCCCTCACGCATAGCTCTTATCCTTAGACGAATTTGACTCCACTTTTTTTGGCACACTGTTTTTGTCTATAATAGCTCTAAAACTTCATTGTTATTTCGGATTTCAAACATTTCAGTTGAGCATCACTGAAGAGACATAATTTGTCGAAATGCGCATCTGATGCATCAAAACTGGTACCGTATAAGTTTTACATTAAAGGACTTGTCCCGTAATTTTAAAACTTGCATAATTTTATGGAAAATATTATCTATACTCTAGTTGAAAAGGATACTAAATACAATAAAAATTGTTGTGAGCATATTTACAGAGATATTGCGAGTTGAAATTGTAACGCCAAATTGTTGTGACGTCATATACGACAAACGGTTCATTGTGTACACACAGGTCACGTGCTACCCACATCTTGATGACGCGACCTCTAATTATAGAATGACAAACGGTTAGTAAGCATCTGGCGGCCATTTAGGTGTTAATCCAATTATCTTATCAATACAACCGCGTCAACATTGTTATCTGTGCATTTATTAATTAATTGATGGACTATGGTGCATTGTGCGGCATACGGTTGCACCAATATTCATCAGAAGGGGTGTGGATTGAGCTTATTTAGTTTTCCTAAGGAGGCAGCTAGGAGGAAAGCATGGACCATCTATTGTCGGCGAGACAAGTTTGATGCAACAAAAAACAGTCGGTTGTGCTCGGAACATTTTTCAAAACTTCAGGCTTCGGGGCCACCAACGCTGAGATTTTCTCAAATCTGAAATTTCTCAGAAAATTTGAGTTTTTCTCGCCCAACTGTGCCACCAAATAAATATTTTCTCAAACTCAGATATTTTTTGGAGTTTTTTCTCACATTTGAGAATTTTCTCAAATGCGCGTGCCACCAAACTAATTTTGAACTCAGCTGAGAAAAATATTTGAGATTTCTCAGAAAATCCCGAGATTGGTAAATACATGTAGCAACCTCAAATAAAATCTCAAGTGTATTTACTCACAACAAAATGGCTGCCAGACGACTTCGTCAACAAAGACGTCGTAAAAATTAAATGATTGCAAGGTCAAGAATCCTTGACAGGTCCACACCGTTAGAGGGGTTGAGCGATGGTGATATTTTTGACAGATATCGTTTTTTTCCCGTCTGTTGCACAACAATCGGATTAAGAATAATCCTTTAAACCCCCTCCATCAAGTCTTGGTTGCGCTGCGATTTTTTTTGCCACGGGGTCATTTTATATTACGGTGGGTGACACTCTCAATGTTTCTAAAAGCGAAGCAGGCAGAGCTATAAGAGTGGTCACGGACTTGCTGTGCCATTTGGCGAAAACTTTTATTAAATTTTCAAGCCGTGGTGAACTTATACACATCAAGACAGCATTTCACAAGATAGCCGGTAAGGGAATTCCATGTTGTCTGCTACAGGCTACTTGTACCTAGTGACCGCGACCCTTATAGTCTAGTCAATCTAGCAAATCACCTCAAAGTAATTGCAACAGAAACAAACTCGACGGAATTTAATAAACAAAAGCGTGATTAACAACATACAAAAAATCGGACAAAATCGGACAATGGGAATTATTTAAAATTTAGACTTAAATGTTTTAGTAAACCATCGATATTTGTGGTGTTTACGGCATGCCGTACACGTAAAGGGGAGTAACTTAACTGTGACAGTCATCGGAATAAAGTTATATACACGACGATCTAAAGTGCATGTAATAAAAAACGCGATTAAACAGCTTAACAGTTGTATTTAAAAGGTGATTTTAAGACCTTCTATATACATACAATATTGCTAAGCATCTCATATTTTTTGCCGACTTCCATTCCCGGGGAACTTTTGCGAATAAAGCTTCAAAATATTTTGTTTGACCCTCTACTGAATTAATTTTAATTATAAAACACAATATTTACTTTAGAAGTTATGAATAATCAATTATAAATGAAATCTTAAAGAATTAGTGTCAATTTACAAGGTGGAATTACGGTTGTTAAAAAAGAAAGTATGGAAAGCCATTCGGGTTAAAAGTTTCAGTTATTTTGTATCTTCATCATTTGAGCAAGCGTTTTATATTAAAAACTTTTATAAAACTAAGTAAGTAAAGTATTTTTGCTTTTCTTTTTCAAATTCAGGTTTGGGGAGTCATTCATGGGTAATAATAATGATAATAAAACATTGATAATATAAATAATAAAAATCAATGTAAGTAAACACTTGCGCATAGTATCGTGATTTGATGTAAAATCGAGTAGTTACTCTTTCTAATTAGTCTTGGGCTCACGACCTGCGGAACCATATCTCCTAGCAGCATGCGAACAGCGCGCTAGACCGCCCGACCATCTATTCAAGACAAAACTTGTTTTCGATGACGAAGGAATTCTCGCCACGCTGGCACACGATCATTGAGAATGGAAATGGGATACAGTTATTTATCGTAAATTTTAGAGGATCATACAAAATGCACATTGTGTTTGAAATGTCTATATATAAAGCACAGAAATAGCAACGAACTCTGAAATAAACATAACTGCCCTAAGGGACGAAATCAATGTCGGATGAAAATTTAAATTCAATTAGTTAGGGGGAGGGGAATAAAAACTCCCGCAAGTTTCTGTCATCCGACATCGATTACATTTTAGTGGAAAAAGGAAAAAGACAAGCGACTGTTGAATACCACATAATATTTAAAACATATTAATGAACATTTAATAGATTTAATGTACACTTTCATTTGTGAATAAACAGTAGAAAAGGTATACAGAGGTATACAGAGTGTTATTTATAATCGTACGTTTCTTTTCTTGTTATTCGATTAGTTTCAACATTTGTCATATTAAGTTTAAAGGGGGGGGGGGGGTTCTTGGTGAAAACTATGTGAACTTAGTTTTTTGTGAGACATTGAATTTTTGATCTTGCCCCTAATATAAGTGAAGAATATCGTTAAAACCAGACGTCTTTTTAGGAAACGAAGTTTGTCAATCCTTTCCCTTTCTACATGCATTCACAGGATGCGACGCAACGTCAAGAATGTTCGGCATCGGAACAGGTCCTGTATAGTCAAAATGTAGACAAATCGCGAAAAAATTCTGTATATGATTAGTTTTTAAATGGAGGCAGGCTACTGACAAACAAGTTGATGGTGAAGGGGTTTCAACTGTTCGTTTAAAGTCAGCATTTCGCGAATTATATGGTCGTTATAACAATCTACTTTGCCAATACAACCTATCATTGGGTCAAATCTGTCTGACTTGTTTCATATACATGTAAATTGTTAGGCCGTTTTTGGCACAATGATATTGAATAAGGGTAACTCCGTTTGCCTATTAAGATATAGAGCTCACGGCGGGTGTAACTGGTCAACAGGGGGTGCTTACTCCTTATAGCCCATAGGCATCTGATCCCACTTCTCGTATATCCAGGGGTCCGTGTTTGCCCACCTCTCTATTTTGTATTGCTTATAGGAGTTACGAGATGGATCACTGTTCGTTATCTTCACCTTCCTATATGAGGATTTCATAGAGAAAAAGATATATTCTGGTGTCGATGTCATATCGACTTTGTACGATGGAATACCATAGAGACACTTAAAGGAGATTTGCTATGTGAAGAATTGTCTAACACAATATCATTTTTATAAGTTCGGTCATTGCCACAAACTACTAACTACAGCTGCAGAAAAGGGGCACTGCAAGAATTTTTTAAGTCATAGAGTGGACTAAAGAAATGATTAATTTGGATCCTTCGAATTGGGGCTTATCACTGCTTTCAGAAATTCTTGTATCCGTTAAAACTAAATTACAAGTCGCGCCAGATAAACTTTTGAACGTTTTTCGCTGTAAATGCAAGGCAAATTGTGACACTAGCCGTTGTACTTGTAAAAACATGGACTGAACTGCACTGCAATTACTCAAATGATCACTTATATAATTATCAGGCACGTAGCAATAATGGCTCTACACCTTTTATCATTACATGCAAAGTTGATAAATTATTACGTACAGAGGTCGATTTTTAGACAGATTGGCTGCCCTCCCTCCTCTTTTTTTTTTTTTTTTTTTTAAAATAGCATTGTCGTGAACTGTACACAGTGGAAGTGTAAAATTGAACTGAGAGAACAACCTTAGCCCCCCCCCCCCCCTTGGCACCACCACCACACACACCATCAAGGATTTTTATAACTTTGGATTAAAATTTACTTGTCAATTTTCAGGCAATATTGTGAAATTATCTTCACACCCCCCCCCCCTTTTTTTACGATGCTGCGTGCCTGATTCATTTTGCTTTTAATTCTATGTGTCCATTGTTTTTAAAACAGATTACTCCTGAAATTCTCGGTATTAATTGCACAATAATTTGGATAGAACTAAACATCAAATACGGCTATAACCCCCCCCCCCTTCTTTCTCAAACTCTAGAACTTGACGAAGTGCACGTATTAAAGATTTCTTTATAAAATCGAAGAAACTGAACCTTGTTTCGTCATAGATGTAGTACAAACTGTTAAAACTCAGCTTAATAAAGAATTTGGTAACGTAAGCTTTACTATACACTGTTTGTTTTAAAATACTACATGTATTTATTTGAAACATAGGACCAGAATGGTAAGCGCGCCTCCAACTTCCGATGTAAGGGGAGTAACTGCAAAAATGTAGGTCATCTTTTCAGACCATTTTTGAAGGGCACTTGTTTTGTGTTAACAGTTTATTTTAATGTATAAATCTTCATGTGGTAACTCATATATGCCTAACGGACAGGAAAAAGTATTTTCTTCCAAAATCCAGTTTTTAACGATTTTTGTTGGAAAATGAAGATTTCAGCCCAAAATTCGGCAAGGGAAAATAAATTTTGGTGCAGAAAAGTTTAGTTGTGCATTTGGACGTTTTATTCTTAAATTTATAAGATCAATGTCATCTCTTCTATAAAACAGTAATTTCCTATCATTTCCAGTTTTTCACTATTTTTGTTTTAGAAAAAGGTAGGTTTTCCTACCTAAAATGGTATTTTTAATATATATTGCCAACAATCTATATATCTTACTTGTTGAGCAGTTTTTAAAAATAAATCCTAACTTCAATTTTTTATTGGTAGACTCAAATGTATGACAAAATGTGGGTTTTCTTCTTAAAATTTCAATCTTTAACAATTATATTCAAAAAAAGCAAGATTTTACCCAAAAATTACATTCAAGGAAAGAATATATTCTGCTGTAAAAAAAAAATAATCGAACATTTCCAGGTTGAAATTTGAGATATGAAACTTAGTTTTACTGTATGTTACATAAAATGGACATTTTCTTCAATTTCCAGTTTTTAGCGATTTTCATGAAAAAACACATCCTTTTACCCCAAAATTCCAATTTTCCCATGGAATTACAAAAGCCGATTTTTAATATGTTGTTTGCATGTGTTTTCTTGCATGAATAATCAAAATTTCATTTCTGTTGCAATTAGTTTGAGGTTTTGCTCATTTTTGAGCTAGATTGACTAGACTATTACATTAAAGCGTATCTTCGAGCCCGAGTTCAGTAGCATGTATACATGTGTATATTCAAATATTGTGTCAATGACAGCCACATTACATTTAACTTCTCTATAAAATTATATATTATAAAAGTATTTTTAAAAAAGGACTACTAAAATACATTATATATCAAAAACAACTGCACGCGATAAATGATAGTTGTGTTGTCATAATTAATGGAGAAATTCTGGGGTTGAACCTAAATACCATTTATTTTGTGAAACACAAATCACTAACCTAAATACCATTTAATTGTCATTCTGTGAAACACAAACCACTAAAATTCAACCTCAATCTGTCACGGTACATGTGGCCTGTTATAGGCATATATCAACAAAAGACGATATTGTTTTAAAAGTTGGGGGAAAAAACATCGCATATATTCATCACAGAGAGTTCACATTTTCTTTATTCATTTTGGGTTGTTGTTTTTTTTCGTCTTAGGATTTCCAGGTGTTGTGGGTTGTACTGATGGGACTATTATTAAGATTCAGGCTCCCAAAGAAAATGAAGCTGATTATATATGTCGAAAGGATATTATGCCCTCAACATACAAGTAATGTTGAATCATATAATTATTATAATATACATATATGACTTAAGAAAATTGACTTGCGCTTATGGAGGCAATGCAACCATTATAGTATGAAGTTACAAGTATCACATGCTTCTTATAATAAAATTACAGATGACATGCGACCCACGGTATCAAATAATTGACTTGGTGGCAAAGTGGCCAGGCAGTGTGCATGATTCAAGAATATTCCGTGAATCAGCCTTATACACATATTTGGAGGAAGGTACGTGATAAACTCATATGCACACAGAATAATAAGTTTTTATTTTATTTGTAAATATAATGATAACGAGGCCCATGGGCCACATCGTTCACCTGAGTCACCTTGGCCTGTCACTGCTCAAATGTAAAATTGTTTAAAAAAGATTTTATCAAACTTTATGCTCATGAATATTTCTTTACCCAAACTTAGCCCCAAATGATATCAACATAACTGAAAATGAATTAACATGAAGAATGATTGGAGGGGGTGGGTGTAAATAAACATATATTGTAAAATAGAAATTAAGAATATAATTGTCTTTCCAGTTAGAATATTAAGACATAACTGAACTATGGCGATAAAAATGTGAACTTTACTGACAGACAAACAAACAACTAGTGATAAAGAAAAAGCTCACTTGAGCAAACTACATGTAATAACAACTGTGGTGAGGTGAATTATCATCTACAGGTCAGATTCAGGGGATATTACTTGGCGATTCAGGGTATGGCCTAAAACCTTATTTGATGACCCCATACTTATCAGCAGAGACAGAGGCCACTCAGAAGTTCAATGCAGCTCATTGCAGAACTAGGCAATTATCTGTTCTATAATCATTTTATGAAAGTCAAAATTCTTTAAAAGAATATGGTTTGCTTATGGTAATACATATTTTTCTTTTTATCTCAGAGTAACCATAGAACAAACGTATGGAATTGTAAAAAAAAATAAAAAAAAAAAAAAAAAAGATTCAATGCTCTTCACTGCGGATTAAGAACAAATCTTGAGCGAGCATGCAGGGTGGTCACAGCATGTGTCATCCTGCACATTGGTCTAATGAAGGGGGACATTTTGACAGAGGTGCTCCCGATTACTGCTGACTCCAGCAGAATACATGATGTTGTTATCCCTGATGATGCAATTGGTAGAACTGTGCGGGATCACATTAGAGACACCTACTTTCATGTTTAAATCTTATGGTACTTCAATTCTGTACAACACAAATAACAAACCATATGATTATAAACTTCACTTAATACAAACACAAGCGAAAAAATTAAATGCATTACGATTGTTGTAAAGTAATATTCATAAATTATGTTCAAAACAATTACATATAACACACCTTGACATGTAATACAAGAATTAAGGACAAGAAAGATGGCCATACAAACTCTTTTTTTTAATATAAGGCTTTATGTGCTTACACATTTTATTACATTATGATATTTATGAGTTTTGTCTATTACAGTTTAAAAATAAATAACAGCAACCAAGCTTTAACTTGATGATAATATTTAATTGAGTTTATGGTTTACAAACTAACAATCTTTATCAGATTCAACATAATGCATGCATATCCTTCATCCATCCATCACAAATACTAGTGTACATTTAGGAATGCAATACAAACAAATAGTAAACATCAACAGTGAGTGCACTTCTGTAACAGAAAAAAATGACCATCCAAAATTTTGGTTATGAATTTTAGAAAGGAAATGCTTGTCAAAAATATCGATGCCCAAACTCACCTACATGTCATAAGGACCATAAATTTTAAGACCTAAATTCTATGGCTAGGAAAAAAGTTGTAACATTCTTTGCTCTATACAGGCTGGGAAAATAAATTACAAAATTGTACATGAGAAGAATATGACAAGAGGCCCATGGGCCACATCCCGCATCAGTTGAACTCTGGACCATTATAGTTACCCCTGCAGCTAAAATATTGATCACTTACTGTAAGGAAAAGATTCTTAAATATTAACCTACATAAACCTATTTCAAATTAAGCCATCTCGGAGAAGTGTTCACACTGTATTTTACATCCTCCATCCCTCTTCGATCAACTATAATTTTAAGGATAACAATTGGGCCCCCGTTATGGCAATATGCACATCTACAAATGGTAATGAAGTATTGCACAAAGTTTCAAGTGTAAAAAAAATGTACAAAATGTTGGTGAAAAATAAAGGAAATCTATTGCAAAATGGACTTGACAAATAATTTAATGGGAACAGAGTTATTGCCCTTGGATACAATATTTTGAAACATATAATTGATTATTCAAATACAACTTAGACTTTTGAAATATTTTAAGGTTAACTAAATTTACCAATTTTCACAAATGTTTTCTACACCTGCATACAATTGTATCTCTAAGAAAAATTAAATGCATGATTATTGATATAAAGCAGGATGGCCTCTACCAAAATTGTAAATTTCATGATCCTTGGGGTATAGATTCTGACTCCAGGGTTGGGTATTTATAGTGCATATATGCAAACATAATGATATCTGTTTTAAGGCTATGGAAACTAAGTGAATATTTGGAAGAAATAGGTAGTACTTTACCAAAATTTTGAATTTAATGTTCCTAGAGGGTAAGGTAAGGGTTTGGTATCAGGGAGGTGCTAAAATTATTATAATGACTTGAAGGACTTCTATAAGTTTGTAGATACCATATAAAAATAAATGCATATTTAAGAATAGCAGAAAAGGATGTACAAAAAAATGGTGATTTTTACAATTCCCAGGGTTTTAACTCTAGGATGGGACCTAATTAGTCATATCGTTTAATGTTAATGCATAAATTATATTATGCAAAGCCTTTCATCAACACTTTTGAGGGCATTGAAGTTTTCAGAAAACATCTTTTTTTTTAAATACTGTTGCTGAATATCAGAATTTAGCTTAAATATTTAGAACAGGGATTTTTCTAGATTCCATAGCTCTTAAGATTAGTATTACTTTTAACTAGTACTCGGGTGACCGATAAGACCTGTGAGTCTCGTTTGTGTGTGTGAGTTTTTGTTGTTGTTTTGTTTTTTACGAGGGGGTGGTATGGTATAGACCTACTATCATTATTACAAAGTTACCGGTTCCTGTTGAGAAATATCCGCATACTCTCAATTGAACCGTCTGTGCTGCAATATATAAAATGTAATATCTAAAACTGGTATTCATTATTCAACGCATCCTCGGACCAAAAAATAAAATAAAAATTGAGCAACGTCGTTTACAGAGTTTTTAAGGGGGGGGGGGGTTATTGTGTCCATTCTAACTATTACAGCGTTCATAATTAATAATCATATATAAGATAATAAAAATCTCTGTCTATTTCACGTATTATTTTTAGCAACTGCTTTTATTTTGATCTCGCCATGTTTACTTCATTTTTCGCTAAGCATATGCTCGACCCGTGACTGTTCAATGGATCATTACGGAAAATATTCATTTAAATAGAATTGTTTATCTTAAATATACTGTATATACACGAGGTACATGACTAATTAATTGAATGGCTGTAAATTATAAATAATACAAACGTAATGTAGTTGCGTGTACATTAGTATGCACGATATCCAGTAGGCTAGGCTGCGTCCTTCTTCGTTTCATTCGTCGTTTTCTTGTTGACAAATACTTGTTAGGGTTTTCAAAATAAAGGGAAAACATCTCATAACAACAAATATGTCATTGATGTAAAAACAAAAACAAAAAAAAAACATATCTACCAGTACCGCAATTTATCAAACGAAGTTAAATAATAACAGGTTTCTTCACAATAATATGATCAGCGATAGATGAGATTGTCGCATATGACGTCATGGCATCACGCGACCCGCTATCTTCATTAGCAGAGATTTCCAAGTCAGGATGTCGATTTGAGTCGATTGAAACGTCAAATTAAACCTGAAATTTTGCTTTAAAAACCGATAAATTATTTTTTGATATGTATTGTGATAAAACCCACACCAGTTTTTAAATAATTTACGAACGCGTGACAAGTCTCCTTTAAGAACAGTGCTACATGATGTGAAAGTAAAACTTATGAGAAGTTTACTTTAAGGGAGCAGGGTCAGGTCAAATGTGAGTAATATTTTGGTAATAACATATAAGCAAAATAAATAGAGTGGTGCAACCTTGAAGGCATCTTTATATAATAAAGATTGAACTTCGTCTTCAAGGAAGAAGAAAAGCTTGTCACCCCCACTCTTCTGTGTTAGAGTGGGGCTACATTGGAGACTTAAAAAATTAAGGAATGTATATCGGAATTTTTTTTTTGAAAATCTGCATAAGATTCACATGGGTACCATTTGTACGATAATATGCAAGTGTTCAATTCGTTCGATTCGTGTTTGTTCAAACCATGACTCACGGGATTGAATTCATATTTTACATAGGAATATAGGAAATGTTTGTAATAAAGTACATCATCAATACACATGATTTGCACGTCAGAAGGTATTCGTTGTAAGAAAACAAAAAATTACAACTAGCTAACACCGACAACGGTCATTGATACCCCTTCATTAAGAAGAAGGATTCCTTTACGACAAAGAGTATATTATCAAAATATACTATACTATATTAAGCATAAGGGATGCTTACTCCTCCTAGGCACCTGATCCCACCTCTGGTGTGTCCAGGGGTCCGTGTTTGCCCAACTATCTATTTTGTATTGCTTGTAGGAGTTATGAGATTGATCTTCACCTTTTATATTGTGAGCTTCCAAATATATACTGTTATAAATTTGAAATCACATTTTTTCCAAAATCAACAGTAAAAAACTTACGACTTTTCAGCACTTCACACCACCATTCATTACAATGAATTAAAGACTATGCTTTTTACAATATCGACAGCTGCTTTATCAATAAAAATGGAGGATGAAAATATTCATATCTTGTGATCAGTCATCTACAAAGTAACTTTGTTAAAAACTAATCTGATTCTAAGCACAAGTACTCTGAGGTTGATATTAAAAAGACCTTGCAGTTCCTCATTGACTTTATCAATGTAGTCTATGTAATCTCCAAATATCAGATCTTCCAACAGTCTATTGGAATTCCCATCGACACTAGCTGTGCTCCTTTATAAGCTGACTCATTTTTGTGATCTCTATATCTAAACACTTCTACACGAGAAGAAGAAATCTCTTACTGAAAATTTGATTCAATTTTTTTTTTATTCAATTTCTTTTTCTATCAGCAACATTCGATATATCCCAATGAACTTGAAATTAAAAAAAAACACCACAAGGTCGTCCACATTTGGATTGTTTCCTGAACTTAGACGTTAATAGCAGACTAACAACTCAATTTTATGGACTGAATCAACTTTAGCTTTTCCATCGTTACCCACAGCACCAGAGTTACAATGTGAGCTTATTCTATGATGTTCATGTATATTTCTGTATCTACCAGTTTCAATGATTAATTCATGATGTGAAATTCTGAACCTGCTGAAGCTTCTTCTGTAACCATCAATTTTGATCATTGACAAATAATTCTCTCGTATAATACATAGGTTATAACCATGAAACGTTTTCACTATAATTATTTGGTTGTATTATTCTTGGTTGAGGTCACTGTGACTTAGTGTTAGGTCGCGACACACATTTCCTCCGCCATTGTTTTATCTGTATATACCGAAGTGAATGTGAACGGTTTAACTAACTGTATTAATGGAGACCCGAATTATCGATTATTGTGCGGGTCGTGTTTTGTACGTTGTTGTTCCCATTGAATTGATTTCATCCATAAAGGTTTTGACATTGTTTGTAAAGGTGTTAGTGTTTCATACTGGCGTAGTGGCAGCGAAACGTCATCCCATTCTCCGAAGATCGGACTATTCTCCAAATTCAAACGAATGTGTAAACACTTGCCAAAGCAAAAGTGCAAACAAACAACACTGTTTATCAGGAACTGCGCAAGTCGAAAACATGTTCGAACCAAAATAATCATCTGTAACTTTGATATATGTTAAACAGTCGTCATGGCTACAACAGTTTCCCCTAAACAGTGGCCATTAACGAAAAGTGAAACTATTACTTCATTTGAGGCTCATCGTCAGAAATCCACGGTCGGTCGCTTTACGATTACCTACCATGGGTCACAAGGCCGATATTTTCGCATAACTCATTAAAATGTGTGATCTTACGTGACCTATTGTGGACCAATGGGAATCGTCGTAAATATTCCCGGTACTCAATGTGTCAACTGTAATGGTGCCGCCCATGAAAGATATATATATATATATATATATATATATATATATATATATATATATATATATGATTATTTTAATGTAAAACTTATATGGTACCAATTTTGATGAACCAGATGCGCATTTCGACAAATAATGTCTCTTCAGTGATGCTCAACCGAAATGTTTGAAATCCGAAATAACTATGAAGCTTTAGAACTAAATATAGCCAAAAACAGCGTGCCAAAAAAGTGGAGTCAAATTCGTCCAAGGATAAGAGCTATGCATGAGGGAGATAATCCTTAATTTAACTAATACTTCACTTTCACATGTGCCCCCTCCCTTTCGGAAATCCTGGATCCGCCTCTGGTATATTTATTATCATCACTGCTTCTTGGCACGTGAATAAAATCAGTCATGCATTATACATAAGAATTAGATGCAAATTTGAATCAAGATATGGTCTTACAATCCCGTTCACTTGTCATTTTGTAAGCGTAGGTGAGACAGGTTAAAGATGTGTTTTAGATTGAGGGTCACAATTACTAGCTCAAATTGTGCCGACGACACAAATAGAACAAATTACGGCAGTACTTAATACGCAAGTAAGTTTAACATACCTATAGAAACCGATGAAATACCAATTCTGTTTTTAAAAATCCACACATTGCTCTCGTATGATGGAACTACGAACTCGTACTCAAAACGTAGACCTGTATAAACGATTGGTAACACAGGCTTTTTCATCCCCTGTCTTTATCGACACAAATACACCCTCGCTTCAATAATGCAGATAAAGCATCTCGCTGAAATTTTTGTAACTTGTCCAACTTAAGCGTAGTCAAAATCTCGGCTTCTAAAGCATATTTTTCTATGCTATCGAGGATGGGAAATAAGGTTTTTTTTTTTCATTGGTTAAATCTCGAAATAAGGAATGGTAAAGCTACCAATCGTATATAGAAGCCGAGACACACCTTCCAGCGAAAATACTGGCCTTGTGACCCACGGTAGGTAATCGTCTAGAGCGACTGACCGTGGGTTTCCGACGATGTTTGAGGCTTGGCGTCAAAATCTTCAATATACCCTCTCACTCGACAAACTTTACACCGTTCCTCGTCGATGATTTCACCTGGTTAAAGAAAATGCAACCACTCCCTTAAGAGGATTTCAGAATGATGGCCAGGATGTAGCTGAGAATACCAGGTGTAAGGCAGCGCAGAAAGTAACACATCTCAAGTTGATGCTAGGCCAGATAGCTAATATTTGTCCTGTTGTGTCCAGGAACACCATCGTTAAAAACTCTACCTTGGTTCATTCCTTATGGCAGTCAATAAGACAACATTATGGGTTCAAGTCAACAGGAAGACACTTCCTTGATTTCAACAATATTCATTTGGAGGCAGGTGAGAGACCAAAAGACCTATATCAACGCCTTACGAGTTTCATAGAAGACAATCTACTTACACCAACTGGAAACATCAGCCACGATGATGAAATCCCCGAGGCAGAGGAGAAACTTACTTGGACATATTGTGATACTCACCTGGCTCAGACTCATCAATAAGGATCTTCCGGTATTAGTGAAACAGCGATATGGGACAGAGCTGCGTTCAAAAACGCCGGCGTCCATTAAACCAGAAATTTCACAAGCTCTTGGCAGCTTACTTATAGAAATACATGCATCTCATGAATCCAAATTCCTGCGAACTGCGTTTCTTAAACAAACAAAAACTTCAAATAAGAAATCTCTGCAACGTTAAAACGCGAGTGCCCATTAAGTAACAAGAAGGACGGATCAGAGTCGACCACTTCCTCAGTACGTGTAAATATCTACCAGAGGGAGACATACGTTTTATGAACAAGTCCAGACGACTATTTCAAGTGGAGGACTCAGATAGTGAAGAATTCCCAGCTGACATTGGTGATCCATCCTCAGTAGATGAGGACCCACCATCATTTACTCCATTAACTCGCTCTGTCAGCACCACCAAGTCTGCTCAAATTAAAGTGTTTTATGAGCACCACCCTATGTATTTGACTATTGATTCTGGAGCTGAAATCACCATGCTTAGGACCAAATTTGCAGAACTGATCGGAGCTCCTATCTAATGGACATCGCAATATGCTCTTCAAACCGATGGAATGAAACCTCTTGACAGTGTCAGGGAGATACATTTCACTCTATCTCGAAACAACAAAATACTTTACCTTGACGCTTTGGTTGTCAACGATTTGGATGTTGACATTTTGGCAGGAATACAACTCATGAAGTGCAATAACATTAGCATACGTCTCTCCAAAAAACCAAGTACTAATAACTATTGGGGATTCTACCATTATCCAATACATAGCTGATGATCAGTCCACAACACCTCGTCATGTGCGCCGTGCTCAGGCTTTCATCCTCAGAGCGGAACCAACAACAACAATCGTTTGGTCTGGATCATGTTTGGAGCTCAAAATCCCTGATGTCTTACGCCCTCAATCAACTTTCCATGGAACCACGAGTGAATCGGACCACAATCGGAATCCTGGACTGGCCTAAGCCGACTGTGATCGAAGCTGTACGTGGAACAATTCGACTCTTGAATAAAACTAATGAACCATGTTTGATTCACAAAAATTATCATTTGTGCCAGCTTCAACTTACATCCACAAATTACACCGATTTAGATGGGAGTACAGACTATGAAACAGATCCTATCTCCACCACTGTCAGAATGGCAGGATCATCAAATCTCCATTCACAGTTAGTATTGATCCAGACAATATTCTGAGCAAAACCGATCGTCAGCAGTTCGACAAACTACTTAAAGACCGAGGGTGTCCTCAAGATCTAAAGAACTCCTGTAGGTACTATATGTTATTGTTATCAAAACAACTTTCTGGGGTAGCTCCAGATCAGAGTTTCTATTGTTAAATGTTTGATTGACAGGCGGCTTACAATTTGAGAGTGTTAACTTAAAATTGGGTCTTTAAAAAGTATGACTCTATATTTGATCCAAGTTTTAGATACAATTGGGCAGCTGGCAAATTTGAATGTCATATAAACGGGGGAACTGTTCAACCTCCACAGCGAAAAGGAAGGCTACCACGTATTCCAGATACAAATTACAGGAATTACAACAAAAGTGTGATGAATTCGAGACCTTAGGTGTTCTTAGGAAACCTGAGGAGTTGGACATCTCTGTTGAATATCTCATTCCATTCTTTCTCGTCAAAAAACCAAACGGAGGTTATAAACTTGTCACAGCTTTTGAAGACATGGGGCGCTACAGTAAGCCACAGCCATCACTCATGCCGGATGTAGATTCAACACTCCTCACCATCGGCCGATGGAAATACATTATCGGCTCCAACTTAACAAGTGCATTCCATCATATTCCCCTTTCGAAACCATCCTTACAGTCATTGGTATTGTGACGCCATATCGAGGAATATGTGTGTACAATCGACGTGCAATGGGTTCAGAAACTGCTCGCGAGGAGCTAATGTGCAGAGTACTCGGAGATTGTTTACAAGAGGGTTGTATGGCTAAGGTAGCTATTGACCTATATTGTGGAGGGCAAACAGTGAAGGAACTATTCAACAATTGGGAATGCGTTCTTGAGTCACATGCACAGAGCAACCTTTATTTTTCTCCTACCAAAACCATCATTATGCCCGCGTTCAACCACATTACGTGGATGGAATTGGACAGAAGGGAAGATATCTGCCAGCAAACACAAGATGTCCACTTTATCTCCATGCAGTGTCCCAGATACAGTGAAAGGCCTTAGATCATTTCTTGGTGCATATAAAATTCTAGGACGGGTGATTCCAAACTGTTCTGATTACTTACTCCATTGGAAAACTGAATTGGAGGCATGCAGTCCAAAGACAAAGTACAGTGGACTGATGAACTGCGTCAACATTTCAAGAAAGCTCAAGAACAGCTGTCATTAAACAAAACAATTATCTTACCCATTTTATCTGATGAACTTTGGGTTGTTACGGATGGTTCCGTTAGCAAATGTGGCCTAGGAGCTACTATGTATGCCATGCGTGAAGGAAAACTAAATCTTTCAGGATTTTTAGTGCTAAATTTAAAAAGCTTTAAATAGCATGGCTTCCGTGTGAAATTGAAGCATTATGTAAAGCATTAGCAATTAAACATTTTAATCCATTTATAATCCAGTCAGGAAAACAGACTCACGTACTTATTGACAGTAAACCAAAAGCTTTTGAAAAACTTCGTCGAGGGGAGTTCTCATCAAGTATAAGAGTGACATCCTTTTTGTCCGTAGCTAGCCAACTTCTATTCTTGCTGGTTCACCTAATGTACCCTCTGATTTCGCAAGTCGGAATGCCCCAGAGTGTTCCGAACGACAATGCCAGATATGCAGTGTCATTGTTCAAACAGAAGACTCTGTTGTAAGGTCAGTGTGCTAACAAGATGTGTCAATCTACCTTTTGCAACGCTCTCTGCTTGGGTGTCCATCAAGTCGGAGTGCCCTGACTTGCGAAGAACTTATGCACACCTCAAACAAGGAACTCGTCCATCCCGGAAGCTAACTAATATTAGAGATGTGAAGTGTTACCTTAGTGTTTTGTTCTTTTTTTTTTCTTTTCTTTTTTTATATAATTTATTTTTTTTTGGTCACATACAATACATCAGACACTTACACAAACATACCTTTCATACATGCATACATGCTTCAATCTCCCTGTGGTTTAGGTTACTTGCTGTACAATAGTGAAAGTAATAATAATAACAATAATATATGTACTAAAAATAATGACAAGTACATGTAGTAATAATTAATCAATTGCAAAAATATTTTCCCACTTCATCCATATTTTATCAAAGTTATGTATTTTAAATGTTTGAATTGCAGCATATTTCTCTACATGATATTTAAACTTTAAGTGACATAGTAATCCAACAAGATTTGGTTCTTTATTCTGCATTTAACAGATAAATATGTATTGTTTAGCATATAGAATTATAAAGTTTATAGCTTTATTATTTAAAGACAGTGGAATTTCACCAAATACTGTATTTGATATATTAAAACCAATTCTTTCGGAAATTTTTCTATATATATGAAGACTTAACTCACTCCACAATGTTTGGGTCTTATTACAAGAAGTAAAAATATGTGTTATTGTTTCAATATTACTTGAACAAAATTTACAGAGATCATTTGTTTTAACACTAATGTTTTTCAAATAATAACCAGCAGGAAGAATTCTATGTAAAATTCTAAACTGTAGCCACTGAACAGAAGAATCACTAGATGTTTTGAAACAAATTTTAAACACATTTTGCACTGAAATATCATCTACTCCATATGAAGATAGTTCAGTTTTCCACTTGCCCATAGAAGTTGGGATATCTTCTTTTGCATTTAAAATATTGTAAATAATATTAGAACATCTTTCATGTAATAAAACTGGTTCACAAAATATAGGCATACATGGATTAACATTTTGTTTAGTTGCGTGTCTATCAATTGACAGACATTTTAAATATTTTGAAATTGCAGTAATAATGCTATTGTATTTCATTACACATACTTCTTGAAGATTGTATAAACACTGAAATTACCTTAGTGTTGCTAGCATTGCTAGAGATGGTCTCTTAGTTGTACGTCGTTCCAATCCATTTCAACCTACTACAGAAGTACTCTTAGTGCCCAGATAAGTATTGGAAGGATTAATAATTGCACTACAAGGTCTCATTTGACCATCCTACGCGTAACCAGATACACATAGTCGTGAAACGACATTGTTTTGCTCTTGACCTGATGAAGGCCATCGAAAATGTGTGTGAAACATGTCATGTATGTGATTCCTTGAAAAAATTCTCAGATTAGCTTGTTCGTAAATCTTTTGAAGAAGAAGCAAATGAAACATTCGGTATAATGATTGCTGTTGATGTCCTTAAGCGAAACTGCCAAACCATCCTTCTGCTCAGAGAATGTGTGACAACATATACCGTTGCCTGTCTCATATCTGATGAGAAACAAGATACCTTTTGGGAAGCTATTCTCCGTCTGGCTCTTGAGTTACGACCTCTAGATGGGCCCTCATCTGTTATTTGTGTAGCTCCTGCTCCTGGGTTTATAGGGCTTCGTGAGGATGACACCCTTATGAAGCACCGATTCACCATAGATATCGGTCAGGTAAAAATAAGAACAAAAACCCAGTAGTTAAAAAGGCTAGAGGAGAGTTGGAGGAAGAAATACTTCGACAGGAACCATATGGATTGATTGAATATTGTCTAACGTCCCTCTCGAGAATATTTCACGCATATGGAGACGTCACCAATTCCGGTAAAGGGCTGCAAATTAGGCCTATGCTCGGCGTTTATTACCTTTGAGCAGGGGGATTTTTATCGTGCTACACTTGCTGTGACACAGGACGTCGGTTTTTGCGGTCTCATCATTTATTCACCCCTTACGACAACCAAGGGGTACTGAGGACCTATTCTAACCCGGATCGTTGGAGGTCCTGTGACTGATCTGAAACTGACCATAGCATATTGCGAGACTCAACTCTCGGATCCGGTTCACTGGTCTCTCAGCTCGTGAATTGTGGACTCAGCGAAGTCAGTACACCAACGAACAAATTCCAGTGTCAGGTCTCTATACTATTACTTCCAAGCAGGCAAAGCCAACCATGCTTCCAGTGCTTTATCACAATGGAAAAGCGGCAAGACTCAGCATCAACAGTCACTCCAAGTAGGCGATCTAGTATATCTTTACAGTGATCGTGACAAATCTTAAGCACGGAACCGCTACATAATCACAGCAAGTGACGGAGAATGGTGTGACATCAAAAAATTCTCTGGGCAACAAATACACGCTAATTCCTACAAAGTGAAACTAGTAGAGTGCTATCATGTTCCTTGTGACATATCCCAGTCCAAATTGCTACCTAAATACCAATGTGATGACAATGAAAAACATGAGGATCATCCGGACAGTGTCGAAGAAAGTCATGAACGGAATAACAAGAACCAATACGATATTCCACTGCAATACAACCACTTCTATCTGTACCACCCAGCAACGAGTATGAACCAACCGAATGCACTGTCGTAACCCCTGTTCCCGAGGACCAAATTGAGGAAGTCACACTACAACATTCGGAATTCCAATCACAACGACCAATTCGTGACCGTCATCTGTCTAAATATCTACAAAACTTTGTACTTTCGTAAATAAGCTGCACTTTACATGACTAAATACGTTTGTAATGCCTCTCATAATGATATATTTCTTATATTACCAATATCAGTGTCATTTATGAGCATCTTATTATTTCAAAGAAAACAAAAGGAAGCTGTGCCATTGTTTTATATGTATTTTATATGTATATACCGAAGCGACTGTGAAAGGTTTAACTAACTGTATTAATCGGGAACCGAATTGTCTATTATTGTGCGGGTCGTGTTTTGCACGTTATTGTTACCATTGAATTGATTTCATCCATAGACGTTTTGACATTGTTTGTAAAGGTGTTAGTGTTTCATATTGGCACTCTAAGATACATCAACTGACAAGGTCTGATAATTCTCCGAATTATGATATTCAAGTTATTTTTGATCAAACCAAAATAGATTAAGTTGTTGCGACCTAGTTCATAGTATGAGCCGAACAACGTTTTACTGAAAATATCTACACAGGTTCAACCCAAAATCGCAAACGATGTTTGAGAAATCAAATGTTATATCCACGTCGAAGGCACGTACATGTGAATACGAGTTATTTCTAAGACACAATGTAGTGTCCATATTTTGTGGGTATGTTTTATACCTCTGTAGATGTAAAAGCTATTTGAGAAGATTCCCGTTCTATCGATGTCGACTCATGGTTGTGTCGCAGTTGATTGTTTCGCACTTGCTAATTCGTAGGTTTCTTTTTACATTGTCATTTGAGTGTATGAACAAGTAAAGATAACGAACAGTGACCAATCTCATAAATCCTATACAGAATACAAAATTAGAATACCATTTTGTCTTTACATTGGTATTTTTTGTCTGGCAAGTTGGAAATTAATTTTTATTTAGAATGAAATGTGGATATTAAAAACATTTTGGCGATATCGAACATATTCTGTGAAAGTAATGTATGCCTTATACAAAACTGATTGTAACATAATGTCGATGTTGACAATATCATATCGGTATCGTTTCGATAGTGACCTGAAAATTTAGTTTTTAAATCAAAAGTTTATATAATACAACTTTATGGTATACTTTTTATGTAGAATGATTCATATCATATAATTTGGTATTATAATTACTTTGCGAAAGTAATTAGCTTTGCCGTATTTACACCCCTATATTTTGTACAAGGCATACATTACTTTCACAGAAAATGTTCGATATCGCCAAAATGTTGTTAATATCCACATTTCATTCTGTCTCAGACATGTGTGATTGGTATAACATTTTATTTTTTCGAAGTTGTTGGATTTCAGCCAATCAGAAAGCATGGGATTATTCGATGATATGATAACTGGTACATCCATTGTTGTGCGCATTTATAGAGCAAATGGATTAAAGATATTTTGTATTAATTGTTGCGCTTAATAATTCATTTGAATTGTCAATTATGCGAGTGCTCAATGCATGTTAATTTGGCGACACTCACGACTGACAAGAACGGTGTTTATAGAATCGTACAGGAAGAGAACTTCCACACACGTGTATGAGGAAATGGGTGTTTTAATCAAACTAATGATTTAAGGTATTCGATATATAACGCAAGGAGATTGAACTATTTTGAATGGTTTAAATCAAAATAAATATTTATTAGTAAGTAATGATTAAAGTGAAGTAGATCAAAACCACATCACCGGTAACTCTTTTTGCACTGGAAATTTTTTGGAAGAGTTATCTGCCTTAGTTCAAATAAGACGATTTTAATTTAAATTTTCTAAACAGATGTTCCGTAAATCATTAATTCTATTTCATATTTTCTAGAAGAGATACTTGTATGAAAATATGATTTTTCAAATATTTTGATTAAATGTGATATTCCCATCAACTTCAATGCAAAATTGTAGGTGAAATAAATCAAGCAGTAATTAAGATTTTGTACATTCTTACTTTGGATTATTTTTATTTGATAAACTCTTCAAAATGGCAAGATAGTTACAAAAATCCCACCATCCATTTATTAGACATGAACTGTGATCGTTGTAGATAGAATATTATACATTGTAATAAGTAATGTCATCCAATTTTTCGATCGGACACAATTTAGCTCGAATGTCAGTCGTACCAATTAGCACAAATCAGCATTGAAATTTTCGTTCAGCATTCAGCATATATCCATATTTTGTGAGTCCAAGTTGAACATCAACAAACACGGTCGTGTAAAACTTTGATGCTTTGTTTTTCAATCACACCTGTTCCAAGGCAAGAAACATTTCATTGACTTTTACAGTATCTAGATGTTGAAGAAGTATTTTATCTAGGAATTGTAAAACTTCCATTTTACTGGATGATATTGGCAGTATGCTTTCCGAAATTGCATCACCTTTGTTGTCCATAAAGGACAGCGTTGGGGGACCAAACAGGCCGTGCATTAATGCTATTATTTCAGTTAAGACTGGCGATTCCGGGCTCAGTATTCCGCTTGCGTCATATAGAATCTGCAGGCAACGGAGATATCCTTTTTGACGCGAATCGATTTCAAAATAATTGACAGTGTAAAACCGTTTCTTATAGCCAAATATTTCAGTATCGTTATCTACCCTTCCTTCCTTTCGATATCCTTGAATGCAGCATAGAAGTAAATCTTCTCTATTTTGAAGGTCACTTGTGACCAAATGGAGATCAGGAAACCCACAAAAAGCAGCGAATTCTGCAAAGGAATATTTTTCTGCTACTTTCCCGCACTTTTGAAGATTTGGCAATAGTTCCGTATTCTCCTGAACTAACTGAGAGAAAATGGAATGACAACCAATCCAAAGGAAATGCAGCAACAGGTCGGGGCGTGCAGAAACTGATTCCTGAACATTCATTGGAAAGCGTGAGTGCATCTTCTCTATAATATAGCTCCATTCATGTGTAGAGATGAGAATGGTATCAATGGATACACTGTTAATAAATTCATCAAGATGTAAAAGTTCTTCCATCTGAAAAAGGAGATCTATACATAATCTGTTTCCTCGTAAAAGCTTCCAGTCGACTTTTTGTATCCTCGTCATGTTCATTTCTTGACAAAATTCATGAACAAGAAATTTTGCTAGATCCAATTGATTTGAGAAACATGCCTCCAAAGCTAGACTTATTAGGTCATCATCATCAAGGTCCAAATGTTGGTAAGAAATTATTTCTCTTACGGTACTTGTTTTCTCGGCTTCAAATGCGTCTTTCAATATCTTCACCATTGTTTGTTTAAATGTGGGAGATGATTCTGTGGAACCTTTGTAAACACTAATTAGTATATTAGTTGTCGTTGCATGACCAGCTTTAGATGATCTGAAAATTCCCTCTTTAATCAATTCCAAATCTGTTATGAAACCTTTCTTTAGCATTGCAATTACAACCTTTCCACAACCAAAACTACAAGCTTGTAAGAAATATGGATCAGGCTTCAAATCTCTGGCTAAAAGTTCAACAACGTTCGCATGGTCATTATAACTTGCGAGGTTGACAGCTTCTTCTAACACTTGCTGTGGAACTTTGGTTTTAAAGCAAACTGTCACAGCTCCAAGGTGACCTATTTTCGATGCCTCTATCAAAAGACGATCGATATTCTGGGAAGAGATGGTTTTCTTTTCGATTGATGATTGAAGACAAGAGAAAAACGTGGCAGAAAAGTTGCTGTCTTCCATGGCAGGATGCAATAAAACATGCGGTATTACTTTAAGATTTGATACAATTTCTAATATCAAACGATCTGCCAGTGTTCTATAATTTTCTTCACCCAACTTAAAAACGAGTTCGCCTTCTCTTTCCTCATAGGCCGCTGTCCTTAGCAGTTCAAATAGAGTTTCGTTGTTACAATGTTCTATCACAAGTTCTGGAATCACCTTTCCACACGATAGGACCGTGGCCTCCAGAAATGTTTGGTGTATGAACTCGAATGTATCTCTCCCACTTTGTCTTAAGTACTCGTCTTTAAGTTCCTCAACAGCGTCTGAAGTTGCAACTTTGTCTTGGTCACTACCTTTGAGTTTCAGGGTCAACGATTTGGCAATGATAGTCATATACTTCATGTTTAATTTCCGTGGATTGATCACGTTTCCAGAAACAGCTGTGTATGATAAAACTGCATATTTCCATTTATCGTTTGTATTACTACATTTTCTAAATGCATCAATGGTTGTTACAATTGTACTTCTTGGTTGTTCAAAGAACTTCAATCCCAGACGAAGATTTTTTGATTTTGTGAATAAGAAACACAACAGTGGAAAGTTAAAGGCACTTGTCTGGGAAATGGCGTCTACCGTAAACTGGTCAATACTTGGCCCTTCACTTCCTTCTGCTTCTGTCTTTGTTCTCATAACCTGTATTTTCCGGCTCTGTAAATGATTTAGCAACATTACTTTTTTCTCGTCCATGGAAGTACAAAACTGTTCCGTTGTCAAATCTATCATACTCTCAAATTCAAATAATCTTGTTTCTTCTAATTCGTCACGCCATCTTTCGTAAATTGATTTTCGTACTGTCAAGACTACCTGAGTTTTACTATTCTTTACACAGGCGTAAATGGTGCTGAAAAAAGGCTTCAACTCGGATATCCCGGCATTTGACGTATTGGATACTCCTAGAAAGTCGTCAACAAAGACAACATATCCGAATTTTGGATTGACAAGTTCGTTCCACTTTTGGACCCGATTGAACTTGATTACTGTCCTATCTTTTGTGTGCATGTGTCGAATCACCTCCAGACCTATGGAAGACTTTCCACTGCCTGGATATCCAACAATGATGGCGATGCCGTGTTGCTCCAAGGTGTTTAGAATGTTTTCTACCACTTTTAGTGGCGAAAATGAGTCGTCCTTTTCATGATTCTCTACTTCACAGAGCGTGTTTTCTACAATACAGATAACGAAGATCATTAGATTGCAACATCAGTGAACCTTTAAATAATTGTTTACTGTAAGTAGAAGAAAGTACGATTATTTAAAAACATATGAAACAAATTAATGCATATAGTCATACCTAGATATCGGGTCAACATGGGTTTATATTTGTAAATCAAATCAGCTTCCTCACGTATCTGGTTCTTAAACTCCGTTGACACACGAGCAGCTATGTCGGAAGCCGATGTTACAGCTTTTCTCCAAAGCAATTCAAATTCGTCCTCACCTATCGACGATTTTTCCGTGTGTATGACTTCGTTTCGATGCAACTGTGCAGTCTTCACGATGTTTTCGTATCGACGATGACAAATGTTGCGAAGAAGAACACAAGCCAGAGAAAATTCGAGCATATCTACTGTTAGCCATTCTGGTGCTTTAAACATATGGAAACAATCAGTACCATTATTTGGACATTTATTAATGTGAGTTTTAAATAGAACGTTCCATTCTGCCTGTTTTAACACTGAATGTTGTCGGGATCCACAACAGCAATATTTTCCCCTCAGGTGAAACAAGGTTTCTCTTCGATTGTTAATAAACTCGACGAAAGTGTTGGCATTTTGATTGAGGGCCTCTAGATGCAGTAGTCTGCGAAGGGCTTTTGGATAAATGCCTCTGTAAAAATGTGTCAGCTTGGAAAGGTGGGGGCATATTGGAGAGTCTACCATAGTGCATACCTGTAAGTAAACCATGTTCGACATTGCATGAAATTCAAAGAATTAGTTGTCAAAAGACGATATATCAGAATATTTAGGAATTATATTGAATTATATATAAAGCACAGAATATTTCACTTAATTTGGATACTCACTTCCACTCATACCCGGGGTTGAACTCATGACCTGCGGAACCACATATCCTAAGAGCGTGTAACCAGCTAGTAGATTTGGTTCCGCAGGTCGTAACCCCGGGTAGGGGTGGAAGTGGGTCTCCAAATAAAGTGAAAATCTGTGTGCTTCATATCAAATATTTCTTCACTTGTAATGTTCATTTTAAGTTAACACCCCCAAATTTTACCTGTATCGTGATCAATGGTAGGCCGCCTGTCAATCAAACTTTTAACAAAAGATCTAAGGTGGAGTGACATCTGCAGAGACTGTGGTCTGGAGGGACCCTCGAGAGGAGTTTTGATAACAATAACAGCTAATACTTACCGACATTCTTTAGATCTTGAGGAAGCCTAGTATAACTGAGTTTTGATAGCATTGACCTGTCCACAACTGCTTTTTTGTCGTAATTTTTTTTTTTTTTTAAAAACCTGAACAATGCAATTTTAATATAATTGTATATTCCCCCTCTATATACATGTATTATAAAACACAATCAGAAATCAAACAATAATTTGCACAATTTATAAAATTTGTAAATCATTGAAATAATCTATGTTTGATATCAATTTATAATACCTCTACATGTATATTTATAAACGAAATATTCATTGAGTCAATGACTGAGAGTAAGAGAGAGAATGGGGGTGGGTGTAGACTGTGTGTCAGCTACAATTAGGAATACAACCATTATACAATCAATGTGACCACAGAAACACTGCAGATGGCTCCGAGACATGTCCTGTGTATATCAATACTATCCAGTGATCCATGAAGAAACCGTACGATATTTCTGTAATATATATATATATATATATAGGGCTCACGGCGGATGTGACCGGTCAACAGGGGATGCTTACTCCTCCTAGGCACCTGATACCACCTCTGGTGTGTACAGGGGTCCGTGTTTGCCCGGCTATCTATTTTGTATTGCTTATAGGAGTTATGAGATTGATCAGTGCTCGTTATCTTCACCTTGCATATAACTGTAACTAAACTCAGTATTGACGCTCGATTGGAACAGACATTTCTATTGCCACATATTACACTCGATGATTTTAATATGTGGACGTTTTGTTTGTTGTTTAGTTGTAGTGTTATTTTACTTTTCAATTTAGTTTTCTTTTCTATCGTCCTGAAGAAGGGACAGGTCGTCCTGAAAATTGGACAATTCACGGTTGTTTGTGTCGTTGATCATTTTAGATAGATAGATAGATAGATTAGATAGAGAGATAGATTAGATAGATAGATAGATTAGATAGATAAGATAGATAGATAAATAGATAGATAGATAGATAGATAGATAGATAGATAGATAGATAGATAGATAGATATGACGAATGTATTATACCCAACAAATATGATTTCATGTTCCTAAAGCTAGGAACCATAATCTAAGAAAAATACATCCCTGTCAAGCAACTTAATAATTCAATTCCGCAAGACGAATATCCAGAAATTCTGAGTCCAATACTCTCGTGCAAAAATGTATAGCTAAGTTATATGAATATTATTTCTGGTATGTTTAGGGTGGCACGAATCTTTGTGTGGTATCCGTAATTTTGCAACAACAACAAAAACATCGGTTACAATGCTACGTTCTTTTTTTTATTACCATAAATAACGTCAAGGAATGCTAACTTATTTCTATCCGATTCCCTTGTAAATTCAATGTAGGGCTCAGAATATTAAGAAAATTGAAAAATCTTGTAAGTTGATCTTCACCTTTGTCCCATATGATAAAGCAGTCTTCTAAATAGCGTTTCCATGTCCTGATAAAAGTTTCAAAGTTATGTTCCAATTTCCCCTAACAATAGAGTACAATTTTTCTTCTAAAAATCCTAAAACAAGCATTGCATAAGTCGACGTAACTTTGGTTCCCTGTAGTCTATAGATCATTTCATTGAAATACATATAATTGTTCTCAAGAATTGATAGTAAGTTATTTAAACCAAATTCTTTACGGCAAATAGCCTGTGGTCATCCCAAACCCTATTTCATGTTAAAATATGTTGAAAACAAATGAGGTCCTGACCCCTACACCATATATATCCCTGTTGCATATATCAAGACGCATCGAGTATTCTGATGGTCCAGTACCAAGGGTCATCCCAATTCCCACCATTTTTGGATTGTTCATATATCCTTAGATTCGTTGAGATTCCAACTCTTAAGGCAGATATATTCTTTTTGCATACGACATAATGCACTGAACACAGGCTTCTGTTCGTTGTTCTTTCACCCCATTTGCTCCTCAAGGTGAAAAAGAAAATTCCGAAAACTTATTGTACATCTAAAGGATACGACAAATCATCTCCCAAAAGTTGATTTAACTACTGAATAAAATGTAAAATGAGTTCTGGGAACCGGGTTTTTCTATTTGAAGTAATAAGCACCGGTTTTCAACCCCTAGTTGGCACCCCGGGTGAAAATGAACATTCAGAAAATATATTGCACATCTATAGGACACCACCAATCACCTTCCAAAAGATTATTTGGCTACTGTGTAAAATGTCAGAGGAGTTCTGGGAACCAGGGAGGGGATGTTGAAACAACATTATTTTACCGCTATTTGACCCCAGGATGAAAATGAAAATTCTAATCCTATTGCACATCAACAAGACACCGCTAATCATATTCCAAAAGATGATTTGACTAACTGCATGAATTGTAAGAGGGATTCTAGGAACCAGTCCTATTCTTTTGAAGAAAAAAACCGTCGTTTTCCAACCCCTAGGATAAAAAGGAAAATTCTGAAACCTTATTCCACATCTACAGGCCACTACCAATCATCTCCAAAAGATTATTTCACTTTTGTGTTAAATGTATGGTGAGCTCTGGGAGCTAGGTTGGGTTTTTTAAACGGTTACCCCATTGTTTTCACCCCTATTTTGCCCTCAGGGTAAGATTGAAAAATCCGAAACCTTATTGCACATCTGAATGACACCATCTATCATATTCCAAAAACTTAATTGGTAACTGATTAAAATAAAAAAGGAGTTTGAGGAAGAAGAAGAAAGTGTGACAGATAGACAAACAGACAGACAGACCAGGGTAACAACAATATACCCAACTTCCTTTAGAGACTGTGGGTATCTATTCCATTTAGTGGTACCGAATTTCATATAGAAATAAATTATTCAACAATTGCATAACAATCGTATTTCAGGTCACATGGGGCTCGAAAAGACTTTACAGTCTATTTGAGGTCTTGAGTATTTTGTTGGCTCGATATGTCGGACCACATTAACTGTTGGTGTTAGTCCTTCAAACCATGTGACATGTAAAAAGCAAGGACCAGGAAAGGATATATCACTCATGCAACATTGTACTGCGTATGGACCCATGGAATGTATCGCTATCGTTATAGTAGGTCCGTTACCAGTCACCTGGAACGATAACCAGTATAACATGGTTATATGAGGGGTTTTTTCAAATGGAAAGAAGCTTTCGCATTGGCCGATTTATCTGTCATTTGGAGCACCAGGATTAAGGCAGAAAGTTCGGGTCAGATTTATTTTCTGAGATTTGATCGCTTCTAAGAATAGCCTTGGCAAGTCCCACACCACCCCATACCACCCCAAAACTTTTGGGGGAGTATATAGTCGCCGTCGTGTCTCAATGTTCGTCCGATCTCGTATATCCTAAACCTTTCATCAGAATTTATCATAATTAATCGAAAATATTCCTTGGGACAGGGATTTTTGGACCATTAAGCAAATGGTTTTCAGACAAAGGTCACTCAAAGTCATTTTGTAAAGGTAAACGTCACTTAACACATACTTTATATATGGAGAAAAAACTTCATTTTAACAGTTATTGATCATTGCACGAGTCATTCCTTATATGTTGGAGTTAATTGGTTAGATGCATTTCTGGGAGCATCCATCACTTTTACTGATATTCATATTGTAGCTAGATGAGAACAGAACTACATGAAAGTATTAAAAGTAGTCCAAATATAATTATGAAAGGGAGAGAAATACTCCTACCAATTAACTCCTAGTTGGTACGCCACCTCCAGATCTACCAAACACCGGGTGTCACTATCCAATGTATCTGTATGAAGTGATCACTTATCGGTACCAGGGGTCAAGGGTGGGATCCCCCCCCCCCTTTGAAAGTCAAAATTAATGGTAGTCATCCCTTTCAAAAATTCATGGATCCGCCCCTAGGTATTCGTCAAATATCAAAAGTCTGACGCAAAAGACAAGAGGCCCAAGGGCCACATCGCTCACCTGAGTCACCTTGGCTTATATTTAAAGATTTTCCCTATATATTTGTATGCAAAACTTTGATCCCCCCTTGTGACCCCACCCTACCCCTAAGTGCCATGATTTTAACAAACTGAAATCTGAAATATGTCAGAAAGCTTTCATGTAAATATCAGCTTTTCTGGCTCAGTGGTTCTTGAGAAGAAGATTTTGAAAGATTTTCCTAATATATTTGTATGTAAAACTTTGATCCCCTTTTGTGGCCCCATCAAACCTCCGGGGTCCATGATTTGAACAAACTTAAATCTGCATTATGTCAGAAAACTTTCATGTAAATCTCAGCTTTTCTGGCTAAGTGGTTCTTGAGAAGATTTTTCCTATATGTTTGTATGTAGAACTTTGATCCCCTATTGTGGCCCCATCCAACCGCTTGGAGCCATGATTTGAACAAACTTGAATCTGCACTATGTCAGGAAGCTTTCATGTAAAAATCAGCTTTTCTGGCGCAGTGGTTCTGGAAAAGAAGATTTTTAAAGACTTTCCATATATATTTGTATGTAAAAATTTGATCCCCTATTGTAGCCCCATCCGACCACCCGGGTCCATGATTTGAACAAACTCGAATCTGCACTATGTCAGGAAACTTTCATGTAAATTTCAGCTTTTCTGACTCAGTGGTTCTTAAGAATATGTTTAAAGATATTTCCTATATGTTTGTATGTAAAACTTTGATCCCCTATTGTGGCCCCATCCAACCCCCGGAGGCCATCAATAGTCACAGCATTTACAGATGTTGAAAGATACAGTGAGCTTAGTCATCTCTTATGCCTGGCATGGATTCGACTCCGACATATTGCCCAATTTGATTTACATCGCCATAACTGACCATACCAGACATTATACCAAACCCCACTAATAAAAGACTCCTTGAAGTACTTTGGTGTGGTAACCCCCTTTTGTGAGGTTAGAGTTTATGATCGTTCAGCTATTAGGTTAGCCTGGTTCAATTACTGTTTTTTGAAGAATCAAATTTATCCCTTTGCGATAAATTCAGTTATTGAGAATGACGAATTTGATATACTTGAATATTTTGAAGTGCAATTCAATTTTTCTGGAATTTTGCTGTCCTTTTCTTGACACCAGACTAAGTCCATAAATAGTCCTAACTTAAGCATGCGCTCTCGGCCTTTTCATTTTCATTCTCGGGCAAGTGCAGACGAATTCCCCTCCCATCCCTCCCTTAAATATTATGGTTGGTTTGAAGGTCCAATTCTATTGTATAATTTGATGAACTCATTTTCTGCTGTCAGTTTTCTTTCAATTTCAGAAATCGTCATGGCTATTAGAGACTGGTGAAGAAATCTATAGACTTGCCTTTGTCAATCTTTCTAACGTGTTGACGCAATTTTGACAGAAAACGATTTGCTGAGGGATACTGTTGTTTCCAGGTCCCCCAGCTCTGATATGGTTTGTTGAATATTTGTGAATGCTATGCTGCCAAAAGCTTACAGGTGGTAAGATCGGCGCATAGAGCATGAACATGCGAGTGGCATGTTAACGATGAATGTTGTTTCAAATAAAAAGCCATGACAGTTCCGCCAATATGCTTTTGAGTATTTTTTTCAGGTCAGAGGTGGTTAAAATAAGTAAACTACCCATTAAGCTGAAATCTGTACACATCAGCTTTATTCACGTGTATTGATTAATTTAAGTTTTAGGAATTTCGAAATAACTTACTGTCGAGTCTTAGGTGGGCTTGTTCAGGAAGTGTAGTTAAGTTAGCTGATTATTTGCACTGTGGTGGTTTTACTCCCGAACATCTCCTTCATAGCTTTACAAGGACCCTTAAAGCTTTATAGAGAAATTGTCTTAAATTATCTAGTCATTTCATTGTGTAAGTACGTGTACATCTTTTTAGAGTTTAAAAGAATGACGACAGTCATGCACAAAGGTCAATCAATAAATCATCTGCAGATTGAATACAGAGTTTCGCTCCTTTTTTATGTATCGACGACGTTTTGTCTATTAATAATAATAACTTTCATTCATATGTCGATTCGATATATCCCTGTGAGCTCGAAATAAAAGACATCACGAAGTCGTCCACTTCTGCTTCATACTTAGATATTTTATTGAAAGTAGACATTAACGGCAAACTGACAACTCAATTGTATGACAAACGGGATGATTTGAACTTCTCCATCGTCAACTTCCCATATTTATGTAGCAATATTCCATTATCACCTGCATATGGTGTTTATATCTCTCAAATGATTCGATACGCAAGAGCTTGTTCTGTGTATAATCAGTTTTCAAATCGAGGCAAGCTACTGACAAACAAGTTGATGCATATGGAACAGTCTGGATTGAAGTCAGCATTTTGCAAATTCTATGGTCGTTATAACGATCTAGTTCGGCAATACAACCTATCACTGGGTCAAACACTGTCTGACGTGTCTCATACCGATTGTTAGGCCGTTCTTAGCACACTGATTTTGACTACGGATAACTCCGTTTACCTGATCAGGCGGGTGTGACGGGTCGACAGGGGATGCATACTCCTCCAAGGCAATGATCCCACCTCTGGTGTGTCCAGGGGTCCGTGTTTGCCCAACTCTCTATTTTGTATTGCTTGTGGGAGTTGTGAGTTTGATCACTGTTCGTTATCTTCACCTTTCATTTGTACCTATGGTCGATAGAGCTTACACGAGATTCAGAATATCAAAGTTTGCGTGAAACCCATTAACAGTTTTACGTGAATTCTACGTTTACAAATTAACGTGAATATTACGTGAAATTCACATAAATTTTTTTCACATTTGATATTTCTTCACACGAAATCCATGTTAAAATCTTCACGTGAAATTCTCGAATCTCTACCCCCCCCCCCCCACACACACACACAAACACACACACATATATATATATATATATATATATATATATATATATATATATATATATATATATATACACCTCTGTCAACGTATTGTCATAATTTTGAAGTTTCACTAATTCTGTTTATTTGTTTATCTTGTATGCATGCTCAGCATTTATTGCTCTATACTGCTATCACTATGGGTAACGGGATATGTCTGTCAGGGTCCTACACTGGTGGTCGCCGATGTTCTCATGGGAATATAAGGGTTCATTGTTTATATTCCTGATTAAGGTTAGCCATTATCGGTGCTTTATGATTTTGGCTGGGAACCTTGAAGTTTGAGGGGCATGACCAAGTTTGAGTCAGTTCTGTATTGGCGTTTAATACAGATGGATGTCAGTTCTGCTCCGTAAGCAGATGGACTGATGTGTATATTGAACTTCAACTATTTTAAGTTGTTCAACATAAATGTTGTGTGTAAATATGTGTATATTTGTAAATAAACTGTAAATATAACATCTGCCTTATTCTTGGACATTAGCACGTGACAGTATCTACTTGTAAAACGGTAAAAATGCTCAAATAAACTATGGTTTCGATTTCAGTTGCCAAATTATACACAAATAAATTAATATTAAGCAAATGTCAAGCCTTTCTATGACACAAGGAAGCATTGAATTGTGTTGAAACACGGGTATTGCTCGCACTTTATATGCATTCAATGTAATAATTGGGAAATAAAATGCTTATCCTACATTTTCCCGATATTTCATGGAGTAGTTTCTAGTTTTATTTTTATTAGTCGTGAAAAAGTTGATTTACACATGGAATAACAGTACTAAGTAATTTTGAGACGTTCACTATGTTAGTGTAAGGAACGATAAATCTGGGTAGAGATTGGAAATTCGTGAGATTTCACATTTGATGCTCTTTTCACTTGAAATTCATGTTTAAAATTTTCACATGAAATTCACGTGAGGTACATTTGGCTGGCTTGGGGTAATTTATGGAGTGGAGTGGAGTGGAGTCATGGAGTCGTGGAGTCTCTGTGCTTCATAACTTATCTATCCCCCAACTGTCACTCTTTATTTTAGAATAATGTAACTCAACACCCTCATCCGGTACAAATAGGTGTGTTGGAATTTGGTTCAATCTGTTTGTTCTACTTTAGTTGCACACACATCTGTCAAAGCCCCTTCATCCCCTTAGGTGGGAGGAAAATTTTCCTGTCATAAGCGCCAAGAATGAGGTCAAATTTATTTATGACCTGCAATGCCAGATAATCACTTCATGACATTTTAACACTGTGTAATGCATGGCCTTAGCAATGACATTTCCTATATGTGTTTTTATTAAAATAGCTGAGGATCTTTTTTATCAATTATAGATTGATATAAGCTATCAATATTATTGATCAATTCACAGAGGTAAATCTAGTATTTTATTGGGTAGCACATGAGACAGATTAAAATGGGAGGGTTTTAGCCTCTCTCCACAGCAGTGTAAGACATTGCATGAATGTTTTTTTCTTCAATTTATCTTGTTTGTTTGGCTAGTTATGTATTTATTTATTTATTGGGGGGTGGGGGGAAGTAAATTCTGAGATAAAAATGAAATGCATTAAGTATGTGGGGTTTTTTTTCATAACATTTAATTGGATGCACATTAGTTTACCTTATTGTGTGGAATATAATGAAAGGAAATGAGGACAGGATGCTGTCAACATACATAAATGGATAGTTGGTTAGAATTATAAATCTTTCAACATTTTAAACTTTAACTTTAAAGTTCATTATAAAAATAATTCTTTGAAATGTGTTGATTCAGCACCATCCCTCCCACGAGTGCCTAAAAAAATTCATTTACTTCATTTTCTTGAATTATGGAGAGGGTCTTTTACTATTACTGCTCAGTACTTCACTAAATAATTCCCATTCATAACTCTTAAGCTTACATTATGCCCATTCACTACTATTGCGGCTAAAAATAGTTGGGGGGTGGTGGACAATCACCCAATAAGCAAGTTTGCTGACCCCCCGACCCCCAACCACTTCCTTTCTACGTTTGGACTTTCTAACTTAAAAATTACAACAACAACAACAAAAAACGTTTCAAATCAATTTAAAGATTTTTTCTTAAATTCTAATCTATTAGATTTAATTCTTTTGTGATATCCTGGTCACTCACCACTGGAATATGACCGGTGTAAAAATATTAGATTAAAAATAAGTTGTGTAAGTATAGAAAAAAAGTTAATTTCCTACCCTTATTTTGAAACTCGTCATTGTCCCATATCTAAGAAACTAAAATATGCTCCCTTTCCACTCCAGTGAATTTCACAGGGTGTGGAGTGTGGCAAAAACAAAACTCCAGGCATGGTATATCGTGCATACAGAATATGGCAGATCTCTATACTATATGATATACAGTACATACATTCAAACTTACCGAGGAATATGTCAAGTTGAGAGTAGATGTTAACACTTTGCAGATGGTGCAACATGAGCTGACCTCACGTGTGTGCGTCTAAACTTTCAATGGTTTCCTACAGAAAGGTCACATGCTGTCGGCTCGCTGGTTGTCTTGACATGCATGGGTTGATTTTAAATAGCGCAAAGCTTACATTTTACATGTTTTGACTGTTTTTATCGTATGTTTAAGACGGGCAGTAGATATAATACATATTGACGCCGTTGTTCCCAGTAATTGAATGTGTACGAGAATCAATCGTTGGCCTATTTATAGCTAAATAAAATACTATAATTAAGAAAAGAAAGTACAGCTTTTAAATTTGCGACAAACACAATATGATTAATAAACTATACCCAGATTTACATGTATTTGCATGTGCATGTCGAAATTGTCTGCATCGTATTGTTCCCTCGCTGATATACAGAGAAGAATTAAATACCCTAAGCTTATTTAACATATATATATATGTGTACATACAATCCTTATTCCCAATCCTAAACACCAAAGGTAATATCAACAAAGACAACGAAAAATGGATATAAATAACAGAAATAATAGTCTGCAAATTCATATCAACGTAGTTATCAAATGGCATACGAATAAAACAAACTTTTAGAAAAGTGTGTCGTGTTGTACCTAGCTATATCATCTTTGATTTCGCCCTCATCATTTAGTACAATATCTTCAAAAATGTTTAAAAAACCAGAATAAAACTGTTCTTCGTTAAATCTGAAATTGAAAAAGAATGGTGGTCTATAATGAGTAGAATTCAACGTTTCACATCTAATCAGAAAATGAACTTCTACGTCATTGGATGTTCAGTTAATATATATACCTTCAGGGTTTTTGGGGGGGTGGGTGGGGGGTATTAGTAACAAAACGACCAACTTCAGTTTATATATATTTATAATCACTTTATCATTTCCAGAGCGTATCAATTGTATGTACAAGTGTTTGGGGACATAATCGAGAATACCGGCAGAGATTATAGACAAGCATTTCGTAGTTTGAAGCACGAATACATTCGAGTTGGACAAATATATCTTATTAGCTTCCAGTTTTAAAATTTTTCAAGCGTTAAATTTAATTTTTTAAATATTACGTGACTTTCAGTAAGTGGATATATATATATATATGCTTTGAGGGTCATCGATTATTATTCAGGATCATTTGAACATGTTTATGTGTTTCACCTAAGTGCATTTGAATAATATTTGTATTTTAATTAATCACAAATACACAATTTACAAATATTTATAGCATTAAAATAATTGTTAGATACAAACCAAGAGCAACATCACCCTAGAATACCCCCTGCACACAACAGCTTTATCTATAGTTGTGATCAGTCACCCCGTATACAGTCACGTGACAATGTATATTGTATATCGGTATGATTAGCATTGAGCAGAAATGACCGAATTACTTGATTATTGTCTTGTACAAGCGCTGATTTTCCTTGTTTTTCGTAGATTGTTAGGATATATTTTAATTCATTCATAATATTTTAAGTCTGAAAAATCTACATTACATAAAACTGAATAATTGTTACCTGCTATAGTATAAAGTTTATCTTACATAAATACATGTGTACTACTGGTAATGTCGTAGTACTTAAAATGTTTCTAATGTTCAATGTAATGCCCGACATCCGGTCTCGCTCTGTATCTATATATAGGAAAAGTATCAAAGGCAGAAATATTCTGTGGTTCCCCTAGATTAACCAGAAACCCGCGCGATAATTCAATTGTGTATAAAAAAAGAACATTACAACTGTATTTACAATATTGTGTCCAGGTTTTTGTTGTTTGAATTTGTGATAATATTTTTCTACATTCAACCTAACATTTGTAATGCATCAAATACAGAGTCCCATTGTTTTATCGCTTTAATCAATTACAGTCGGGATCGAGCAGCACGGGAATTTTAGGGGATTCACCGATAATTTCCGCGCGATATTTTAAAATTCTGCATGTTGAGCAAATTTTCTATCTCGCTATATATATAAAAAGATTACAATTTCTGGTAAGTGACAACATTTCATGCACTCGAATTATCTGCAATTGTAGATTTAATTATGCATGTACTGAACATCGCTCTATTTTATTTTCATTCTTATATTGTCTTGTTGCTTTTGTTGCAGTAGTCGGTCAGAGTAGAGACCCTATTCTCTTTAGAGAAGTCGAGAGGCATAGCCTTCATCGACTTCTCTTCGCAAGCATTCATATTTTGATTCTGGAAAACATGTAAATGCCGGAGTCGGTGACGGTTTATGCTTCGACCGACGTTTCGACTCAGATGTGCCTGGATTTACGCAATACACAACTTGTTTTCAAACATTTAGCAGTAATGCACAAAACCGTCACAAGGAAATAACACTTACTTGCTTTTAATCCATTTTCAACATGTACCCTGTCCCGGGTTTAAATCACAACTCTGTTTACGTTTTCTTAACTGGTCCCCTATTTTGACAACTCCCAAGACCAGTTAACGTAAACCCGGGACAGGGGACATGTTGAAAATGCTTGCGAAGAGAAGTCGATGAAGGCTATGCCTCTCGACTTCTCTAAAGAGAATATAGAGACCCGTGACCCTATTCACAAAATATATTATGACTAAGATCAAAATTTGCAAACACTGTAATTTTCTTATTTTTCATTTCTTGTAGATTTTCATAATCAATATGTAAAGTCTTTCCACGGTTTATAAAACCTGAATACATGACCTTGTGATTGATATTTGATTAGGCCTATCAGACAGACTTATTTTTTCATCACTTGGTCATAAGATATTTTCTTAAATTATCAGTTATCACGTGGTAAAATTGAAGATATAAGGGCTTTTCCGACCGATGTCTTCTTTATTCAATAGCAGACAATGTTTCTCTCTCTCTCTCTCTCTCTCTCTCTCTCTCTCTCTCTCTCTCTCTGAAATTAAGATTTAATCATAATTATTATACCGATAACCAACTCTTCCGCGTATTACGAAAGTTACCGTTCAGAGCTTTGTCGAGATACGCGAGAGTGGGACTGCGCAATTTTCGAAATTTCTCAAACCCAAGGTTATAGGCCTGTGGACAGTGTAGAGGGGTTTTACGGGGAAAAACTTCACGAAAGAGGACTAGCTGCGCCGTACGTAATGAAGCTCTGTAATATCCCTTGTGGGTCTCTCCCCCGTTTGAATTTTTCCGGGTCATCCTATATGCGTTTGTGGATCTGGGATATCATAATCTTTCACCGTTAAAATCAAAAGTCATCAAATTTGACAGTGGGTTGGTGTGGGTGGAGTAACTCAGTAAGCTGTTTTGACCGTAGATTTATGTGAGTGGGGCAACTCAGTATTTAAGTTGTTTTGACAGTGAGTTGGTGTGGGTGGGGTAACTCAGTAAGGTTTTGACAGTGGGTTGGTATGGATGAGGTAACTCAGTGAGCTATTTTAACAGTGGGTTGGTGTGGGTGGGGTAACTCAATGAGCTGTTTTGATAGTGGATTGGTGTGGGTGGGGTAACTCAGTAAGCTGTTTTAACCGTGGGTTGATGTGGGTGGGGTAGCTCAGTATAATCTGTTTTGACACTGAACTGATGTGGGTGGGGTAACTCAGTAAGCTGTTTTGACAGTGGGTGGGGTAACTCAATGAGCTGTTTTGATAGTGGATTGGTATGGATGAGGCAACTCAATGAGATGTTTTGATAGTGGATTGGTGTGGGTGGGGTAACTCAGTAAGCTGTTTTGACAGTGGATTGGTGTGGATGAGGCAACTCAATGAGCTGTTTTGATAGTGGATTGGTGTGGATGAGGCAACTCAATGAGCTGTTTTGATAGTGGATTGGTGTGGATGAGGCAACTCAATGAGCTGTTTTGATAGTGGATTGGTGTGGGTGGGGTAACTCAGTAAGCTGTTTTAACCGTGGGTTGATGTGGGTGGGGTAGCTCAGTATAATCTGTTTTGACACTGAACTGATGTGGGTGGGGTAACTCAGTAAGCTGTTTTGACAGTGGGTGGGGTAACTCAATGAGCTGTTTTGATAGTGGATTGGTGTGGATGAGGCAACTCAATGAGATGTTTTGATAGTGGATTGGTGTGGGTGGGGTAACTCAGTAAGCTGTTTTGACAGTGGATTGGTGTGGATGAGGCAACTCAATGAGCTGTTTTGATAGTGGATTGGTGTGGATGAGGCAACTCAATGAGCTGTTTTGATAGTGGATTGGTGTGGATGAGGCAACTCAATGAGCTGTTTTGATAGTGGATTGGTGTGGGTGGGGTAACTCAGTAAGCTGTTTTAACCGTGGGTTGATGTGGGTGGGGTAGCTCAGTATAATCTGTTTTGACACTGAACTGATGTGGGTGGGGTAACTCAGTAAGCTGTTTTGACAGTGGGTGGGGTAACTCAATGAGCTGTTTTGATAGTGGATTGGTGTGGATGAGGCAACTCAATGAGATGTTTTGATAGTGGATTGGTGTGGGTGGGGTAACTCAGTAAGCTGTTTTGACAGTGGATTGGTGTGGGTGGGGTAACTCAATGAGCTGTTTTGATAGTGGATTGGTGTGGATGAGGCAACTCAATGAGCTATTTTGATAGTGGATTGGTGTGGGTGGGGTAACTCAGTAAGCTGTTTTGACAGTGGATTGGTGTGGGTGGGGTAACTCAATGAGCTGTTTTGACAGTGGTTTGGTGTGGCCGGGGTAACTCAGCTGTTTTAACCGTGGGTTGATGTGGGTGGGGTAACTCAGTAAGCTGTTTTGACACTGGATTGATGTGGGTTGGGTAACTCAATAACCTGTTATGACAGTGGGTTGGTGTGGGTGGGGTAACTCAGTAAGCTGTTTTGACATTGGGTTGATGTGGGTAGGGGTAAATCAATATAAGGTGTTTTGACACTGGACTGATGTGGGTTGGGTAACTCAGTAAGCAGTTTTGACAGTGGGTGGGTATGAGTGGGGTAACTCAGTAAGCTGTTTTGACAGTGGGTTGGTGTGGCCGGGTGGGGTAACTCAGTGAACTGTTTTGACAGTGAGTTGGTGTGGCCGGGTGGGGTAAGTCCGTAAAGTGTTTTGACAGTGGGTTGGTGTTGGAGGGGTAGCTCAGTGAACTGTTTTGACAATGAATTGATGTGGGTGGGTTAACTCAGTGAACTGTGTTGCTGCTGGACGTGTTTTATCCACTTCTGACCTAAGCATACTCATTTCTAGGGAGTTCTAATTCAAGTTTTGAAACTACACATATGTGTAGCGCTTAATTAGGATGAATTTGTTAATTAGTTTATAATGAAACTTTAGTGTTCGACCCCCGGGGAACCAAACTAACATCCTGTCCAATATCGTCAGTCAAATCCGATTTCATCATATAATATATTCATCAACTCTCCCGAATATATAAACTAGACAACCACAACACGTTTTCTATGATCACGATTCATCGGGTTGCACAGAATTATAATTGAGAGTTTTTATACAGTTTTTGCTATTGTCTTGTTACTGAAGCTTCGCGGTTTAATAATGCGTAAACTGTCCCAACTTACTTTATATAGAATGAATAAAGATTACTTTCATTCTATAAGTAATGGGGTTTTTTTATACACATACATACAATTCTATTCTCATGCGCTTTTACATATTGTAATGTGTGGTTATAGTTCAATGCTATTTTAGATAAGATCTGTATCAGTCATCAATCAACAGACATACATAATGTATTCTCTAATATATATATATGTGTGTGTGTGTGTGTGTATATATATATATATATATATATATATATATATATATATATTGATGGATTGATTATTAATATATTTGATTATCCAATATAGATGAAACAAAAATGTACGTCTATCTTTGAATATCTGTGAGAAACGAATCGATTTTCCCCGGTCTGATTAAAATCAAACCTTTTGATTGTTGTGACAATCAAAATAAAATGTCTGCTTTTAAACAGAATGGATTTGTCAGACTAATCACGTCATGTATTTAAAGCTTACATCTTCGATATATCCATCTTTGCTGTCATCTTCATGTGTCTTCTTACCGTGTCATTTGTAAGAGGTTTCATGTTTAAACACGAAACCGAAAGTTAGCATGCAGGTACTTCGAATCCGTGTAAAAATACAACATGGACAAGTATTTGAAATATGTATAATCGCCCGACGAAACATTTCACATCTCGCACATGAAGTATGACGAGTAATAATACACCACTCCAGACACGTGAAACACTTACGATATACCTCGCTCTGCACATGTAGCATAATACGTGTAACGGAGTTGAAGTGGTAAACGATAAGATGAATTGGTATTTTCTATTGGTTTATTCTGGCATATTTACTTATTTGGATTCTGCAAAACATCATATAAAGAGAAATTAAGTACATATATAACAATCAGTACATGGAAAGAATATTATAATATATATTTACATTGTAGACTAATTTATCATAAAAACATAGACACATACATTACTAGACAAACGGCAATGCTAGAGTTATTCCCCTTTACACAATATCATTCAAATACTATAGTTTGAACTTATTTACATACATGGAGATAACTTTCAGCATTTATATTAATTCTTAATATAAATACAAAGATACAAGTGCAAGGTGAAGATAACGAACAGTGATCAATATCATAACTCCTATAAGCAATACCAAATAGATAGCTGGGCAAACACGGACCCCTGGACACACCAGAGGTGGGATCAGGTGCCTAGGAGGAGTAAGCATCCCCTGTTGACCGGTCACACCCGCCGTGAGCCCTATATCCTGATCAGGTAAACGGAGTTATCCGCAATCAAAATCAGTGTGCCAAGATCGGCTTAACAATCGGTATGAAACACGTCAGACAGCATTTGACCCAATGCGAGGTTGTATTGACGAACTAGATCGTTATAACGACCATAGAATTTGCGAAATGCTGACTTCAATCGAGACTGTTCAAACCCCTGTACGATTATTTTACAAGTAACCTACCAACTATGGACTGAATCCTTTCCCAATAGATTCGATTGATATATTGTTAATAAAGCTCTATGTATACGATCTACAAACAATATTATACACTTTACTACAGTGTCTTATAATACAAACGTATAAAAATATCCTTAATCACTGAAACCCTATGACAATAAAATGTTTAAAACAGTAACTAATTTATCTCTCTCAGACATCTCTTTTCACACTATTAATCATAGATTAATATTATATTAGTTATATCTGAAATGTTAAAAGTATGAAATGTCAAATTCAACTTACTGTCAGTGATTCCAAATCCTGTAAGAAATATCTTTCTACCACTACCTGTGCAGTCTAACCAAATGTGAAACTCTACTCATAGACAAAGGGGTTAAAGGCCTTAGTGGGGAAAAAACTAACCAATTGGCTTTTTGACATATTTAATTGATAAAGGGTTAAGAGTTTAAAGTTAAAGTTTATATTTGCTAGGCTATGCTTAAATATGAATTTGTTCAATATGTTTATCTGACTGCTTCATTATAATTTTAAGCGGAATTAATTGGGGTTTTTTTTTTAAATAGTTACATTTTATTGAAAGTTATTTCATAACTTTTAATGACATCTGAAAGAAATTAAAATCAACATCAAATAACACTATCACATACATAAAGAATATTACATGCTAACATCCATTTCGTATGTCATATCAGTCTGAGTGGCTACATATCAGTCTGAGTGGTCACATATCAGTCTGAGTGATTACATATCAGTCTGAGTGGCTACATATCAGTCTGAGTGGCTGTGGTCTAAGTGGCTACATATCAGTCTGAGTGGCTACATATCAGTCTGAGTGGCTGTGGTCTGAGTGGCTACATATTAGTCTGAGTGGCTACATATCCACATATCAGTCTGAGTGGCTACATGTCAGTCTGAGTGGTCATATATCAGTCTGAGTGGCTACATATCAGTTTGAGTGGCTACATATCAGTCTGAGTGGCTACATATTAGTCTGAGTGGCTACATATCAGTCTGAGTGGCTACATATCAGTCTGAGTGGCTACATATCCGTCTGAGTGGCCACATATCAGTCTGAGTGGCTACATATCAGTCTGAGTGGCTGTGGTCTGAGTGGCTACATATCAGTCTGAGTGGCTACATTTCAGTCTGAGTGGCTGTGGTCTGAGTGGCTACATATTAGTCTGAGTGGCTACATATCAGTCTGAGTGGCTACATATCCGTCTGAGTGGCCACATATCAGTCTGAGTGGCTACATATCAGTCTGAGTGGCTACATATTAGTCTGAGTGGCTGTGGTCTGAGTGGCTACATATTAGTCTGAGTGGCTACATATCAGTCTGAGTGGTCACATATCAGTCTGAGTGGCAATATATCCACATATCAGTCTGAGTGGCTACATATCCACATATCAGTCTGAGTGGCTACATATCAGTCTGAGTGCCCACATATCAGTCTGAGTGGCTACATATCCACATATCAGTCTGAGTGGCTACATATCCACATATCAGTCTGAGTGACTACATATCCACATATCAGTCTGAGTGGGTACATATCAGTCTGAGTGGCTACATATCCACATATCAGTCTGAGTGGGTACATATCAGTCTGAGTGGCTACATATCCACATATCAGTCTGAGTGGGTACATATCAGTCTGAGTGACTACATATCCACATATCAGTCTGAGTGGGTACATATCAGTCTGAGTGGCTACATATCCACATATCAGTCTGAGTGGCTACATATCAGTCTGAGTGGCTACATATCCACATATCAGTCTGAGTGGCTACATATCCACATATCAGTCTGAGTGGCTACATATCCACATATCATTCTGAGAGGCTACATATCTACATATCAGTCTGAGTGGGTACATATCAGTCTGAGTGGCTACATATCAGTCTGAGTGGGTACACATCAGTCTGAGTGGCTACATATCTACATATCAGTCTGAGTGGGTACATATCAGTCTGAGTGGCTACATATCAGTCTGAGTGGCTACATATCCACATATCAGTCTGAGTGGCTACATATCAGCTCGAGGGCCGAAGGTTTGATAATAATAATATGTTATCCCAAGGACCATAGCGGTCAACATACATGTAAGATATATATGTTGGCAACGAATGTACATCTAATTCTAATGTTATTCACATTATAATATTTACATTCACTGAATCTTTTCTCTTATATTTCTTTTGAAATTGACATTGCTTTCACTATGCAATAAATACATGTTTGTTGCGAACTAGTTGGCTCCGGTTTTCTAGTACCACCTGTCTGTAAAATCATTACCAAATATGGAGAGTCATCAAGGTCAAAGGGTACATTGGCTGTTCCATTAACGTAACAAATGGGTCGACCATATGCTCTTTTAGATCTTAATTCTAGTTTGTATTTTTAAATAATGCATAAAAATATAAATATAAACAATAAAACGTTCTTTGTTGTTTCATCGGGTGATGAAGATAGCAATTATTGCAGGAAAAAAAATTGCATGCGTTTTTCCTGCAATGCTAGCTACTTTTATAACCCGATGAAACAACAAAGAAGGCATTTTATTGTTTAATTGAAGACTTTTTCTTTAAATGTGTTTATACGTAATGTCATCCTTATGGTGATTTTTGGATGAAAACAAAAACGCTAGTTGTCCTGCTAATTTAATTTAAAAAACAAAAACAAAAAACGAACTTCAATTCCATGACTTCTACTGATAGAGGTTTTCACTGGTGATTCCCTGATACATGTAAAGATGGACGAAAGACAAAGAGGAATACTGAGGAAAAGTAGAAGTATCTTCACACGTGACCTGGTAGACGTGGACACAGTGTGTGACCGACTGTATCAGAAGGAGGTCCTCAGTGAGGGCATGAAGAACGAAATATTGGTAATCATCTAATGTGATATTCAGTAAAGAACGAAATATTGGTAATTATTTAATGTGATATTCAGTAAAGAACGAAATAATGGTAATTATTCAATGTGATATTCAGTAAAGAACGAAATATTGGTAATCATCTAATGTGATATTCAGTAAAGAACGAAATATTGGTAATTATTTAATGTGATATTCAGTAAAGAACGAAATATTGGTAATTATTCAATGTGATATTCAGTAAAGAACGAAATATTGGTAATCATCTAATGTGATATTCAGTAAAGAATGAAATATTGGTAATCATCTAATGTGATATTCAGTAAAGAATGAAATATTGGTAATCATCTAATGTGATATTCAGTAAAGGCGTAAAGAACGAAATATTGGTAATTATATCTAGAGTGGCATTCAGTAAAGGTATAAAGAACGAAATATTGGTAATTAACTAATGTGATATTCAGTAAAGAACGAAATATTGGTAATTATTCAATGTGATATTCAGTAAAGAACGAAATATTGGTAATTATCCAAAGTGACATTCAGTAAAGGCGTAAAGAACGAAATATTGGTAATTATCTAGGGTGACACTTGCAAAAGTACCAAGAAAAGTACAAATGTATGTTGATAATCATCTAAAGTAGTCTAGCTTATACGTAAAGTGGACCTCTGTAAAGACACGAAGAATCATATAGTTGCATGATAAATGTATATATCCGAAGTATTTTTAATCAAGGCACAGAGAACGATATATTGTATAGTAATTATTCAAAGTGGTTCTCATTCAAGAACAGGAAGAACACAAGATTGAATTATGCTAAGTGTTTTAAAATAAGTTTGAAGTTGTGTATGGCGTGTAAAAGTTTGCAGTATTATACAAATCATGATTTATATTCAATAATCTTGTTATTCATATGCGAAAATCTTGATTTATATTCGATAATCTTGATATTTATATGCGAAAATCTTGATTTATATTCGATAATCTTGATATCTATATGTGAAAATATTGATGTACATTCAATAATCTTGATATTTATATGCGAATTTTTTTTTTTTATTTATATGCGATAAATCTTGATCTATATTGGATAGTCTTATTATTCATATTCGACAAAATTTTGATTTATATTCGATAATCTTGTTCAATTTATCGAATGTAAATAACAAAATTATCGAATATAAATCAAGATTTATCGCACATAAATATCAATAGCATCACATATGAATAACAAGATTATCGAATATTAATATCAAAATTATCGAATATAAATCAAGAATTGTCAAATATGAATAACAAGATAGTCAAATATGAATAAAAATTTATCGCATATAAATAACAAGATTATCAAATATACATCAAGATTTATTGCATATAAATAAAAAAAAAAATTCGCAAATAAAGATTATCCCACAGGCTATTGCATCGCTTGGGGTCAAATTATTTACTATTAAAGAGTAAAGGTATAGAACTCTATATATAGGGTACCCAAGTTAGCCGATGTAAAACTAATAACCCAATTGATATAAAATTCTACTTTGTATTATAATATATTCATACATAATCAATCTACATTACTACCAAAGTTCATCTCGAAATTCCGTATACTTCCCAAGATATGCAGAAATGAATTCGGAAAAATCCCTATTATTTTTTGATCGACTTTTAGCTGGGCCCTGGCACTATACGACTAAACAGAATGTTTAAGTATTGTAACAAGCTATTACATAGAATGTGCAGCATAAGATATCATTTCTAAAAATGAAATTCTTAACCCAATTCATGAAATGAAGTCCGTTATAGCTCCAAGTGACTAAAATTTTAAACCGTCTGTACTTTCACTATCACAGCTATTATATAATGCGGTGTTGTTGTTTTTTTAATTTTCACATCACAAAATTTTGTTTTCTGTCTACTGGTTGTACAGACACTTGTTCCTGTAGGTTATGACGTCACCAATAACATTAGTATACAGACTTCATTCACAGAAACTAAGTGTGTGTAGCTTAATAGCCACGCCCATATATGACATTGTCATGATGAATATAAGATCACAATATGTGAACTAAACTTCCATGAATATGATTGGTCACTTTATAGGCTTAATATAAGATCACAATATGTGAACTAAACTTCCATGAATATGATTGGTCACTTTATAGGCTTAATATAATATCACAATATGTGAACTAAACTTCCATGAATATGATTGGTCACTTTATAGGCTTAATATAAGATCACAATATGTGAACTAAACTTCCATGAATATGATTGGTCACTTTATAGGCTTAATATAAGATCACAATATGTGAACTAAACTTCCATGAATATGATTGGTCACTTTATAGGCTTAATATAATATCACAATATGTGAACTAAACTTCCATGAATATGATTGGTCACTTTATAGGCTTAATATAAGATCACAATATGTGAACTAAACTTCCATGAATATGATTGGTCACTTTATAGGCTTATTAAATGGAATTGAAATGGATATTGTTCATACATTCAACAAATGTTTAGCCTGGCATTTTTTTCGTTCAGAAAACGGTTTAATTTCATATTTTTTCCACACTGTTTCAAGCAATATGCATTCAGAAGTATATAAATTAACTTAATTAATAAATTTGTAGTCTGAAAACACCCGAGAAAATAAAGTACGAAAGCTGATGGACATTATTCCAAAGCGAGGCAAGAGAGCTTTCAGGGCGTTCTTCGATGTTTTGGAGGAAACCTTTCAGCACAACCTCTCAGATATCCTCTGGTAAAGAAATGGCTGACTTGTTTTTCCTCATCTTTGACACAACTATATTCAAATTCGCCTTTTTATTCACTACCAGTGGGCATGGAGTAAACGTCGTTAGATAAGCAAAATTAGTGGACTAGACGCGACCATATTTAACCATACTCGGACAATTTGGTACTCATCAACATTTGCAAAGTATTTGAAATTTTAAGAAAGGTCTTAAAGATCGTTGACGCCAAACTGTGATTAATGAATAAAACTTGGTCTTTTTACGGTTATCAATATCAATTTATGGAACGTTACTTAATCCCTCCTCTTCTTTTATTTTAGAAAAGATGCGTCTAACAAATCTGGAATACATTATTTCTTTATAAATAGCATTCTCTAATAACGTAATCTATTTTCAACAGTCCAGGAGGTCAAATGGACGATCTCGAAACAAAATACAACGCGCTGCACGGATTTCAGAGTAAGCGGGCAACAGACAAACCCCTGCTACAGAGAAGTATGTCTGCAGAGGTTAGGCGAGAACCCGTCGAGTCGATCAGTGAATTCCAAGAACAACACAAAACATGTGAATTCCCACTGGAATGTAAAGATTTCCAAAAGTTAGCCATTGTGGAGGAGGATTTCGTTTTACCTAGTAGTAAGCACCACTAAGCTATAGCGGAGACATAAAATGTGCTCTATATGTCTCTGGCTATAGTTATTGACAAATGTCTACTTGTTACCAATCTCTCACCAGAGGGCGTTACGCTACGCTCCACAACACCTCTGTTATCGTCTAATTTACAAGAATTTTGTAAAAACAGAGCGTCTTTGAAAATAAAATAAATCTGCATCATTTTCATAAAAAAAAACATACATTTATGTATTACGTTAGTGCAACCTTCATATTTATGGAACTATTTTGTCTTGTCAAATGTATTATTTCACTTTCACTTCGTAACTATGGACTCTACATTAAAAAAAAAACTAGCGAGATTATAATGATGAAAATCTGACATTGCACAAAGAACAGAAACGTGCCTTTCTGTTGGAGTCAAAGACGTCATTTTGTCCGTGCGAGATGATGTGGTTAGCCGAACTATTTATCAGACGATAACAGAGGTGAAAGTGAAGCTTGCGTAGCGCGCCCTCTGGTGAGAGAATGACTTGTTACAAGGCATTGTATCCACGATAAAGAACCCCACTGCTACCCCGCTTATAGGTCAAAATTTGTGGTACATTGCGACGTCAGGACTTTTAACTACCATTAACAAATATAATAGTTAGCACGGAAATATTATTGTTCTTACAGCTTAATAATACATGTTGATACCATGTTGTTTCCATGTTAATGAAAACTTGTTTTTATCGTGTCAGACTGGCCCTCAGAGCAGGAGCATGCCCAATCGCTAAATTTTAAAATTTGCAAGTCTCGCAGCTCTCCAGCTAGCTTGCGTGAGGTATGTATACAATGTCTTTTATAACTGCTCTATGGACGAATGAAAATGCTAGCCCATTGATCAACCAAATGCTCAAAATGAACACTTTTATCCTCTGACAGGAGTGGTCAAGGATGTATCCGATGACGAGAAGACCTCTAGGCAGATTAGTCATCATCAACAACTTCCAGTTCGATGGTGAGGTGGACGATGAAAGGATGAAGCGATCTCAGCAAGATACCACCAGCTTAGACGTTTTGTTCAAACAACTCCATTTCCAGACAAAACAGCACAGCAACCTCACGTTAGAGGTAGCAATATGTTCCTGTACACCACGTGTGATAAAAAGTCTCAGGTTTTTCTGATAGATCGAAATTTATCTTCAGGTGCAACAAATTTGTCTGCCTAGTAAAAGAAATCAATTAAGTTGGTGGAAACTATGGCATATACTATAATGCTTCATATTCAAATTACAGTACTTGCATGTACAAAAGCTTTATTCATATTAGTTTAAGTTTGTTACTTCTAAACCTTCAACTAACTTGAACTATCTGGAAAAAGTCGTAGATCAAATATTTAAGATATCAAACCCTGGTTTTCTCTTGGTAGGGCCTTTCTAGTTTATTGGAGGAGGAACGGACACGTGACCATACGTCCATAGACTGCTATGTCATGGTATTTATGTCACGTGGTGACGGAGAACGAATTTACGGAATTGATGGATACAGGATTGATATAGACACTATTATTTCTACGTTTGATTTTGAACATTGCAGCAGTCTTAGACGGAAACCCAAGATATTTATTTTTCAAGCTTGTGACGATGGTAAGAAATTCTCAGAATCATTCAACATTCTTTTCACTTAACAACCAATTAATTTTGTAATACACATAACGAAACACATATAATGCATTTTCAGTTGCAGCGAAATCAAAATTATTGGGTGCAGAGAAAAAGAATTATGAGATTCTTACATCATCAACCACCTCGGAACACATGAGGACAGACATGTTCGTTGTCAACGCGGTGCAAGATGGTAGGGATTTAGCTTCATGAATTTCGAAACAAAATTACTGAATTACCTTTTGCATGTGTTCAACAATATCGGACTCATTCTTTATTTCAGTTGCAGTGAGTTATCATGGGATTTTTGGTTCTCGATTCATACAGTCGTTTGTATATCTCATGCGTAACTTGGCCTTCAACGAGGACTTCGAAGAAATCGTGAGAAAAGTAAGATGCTTCACGTTTTTCTAAATCAAGGAAAGGGGTCCTTCCATCTAAGGATTCACTCGCCTGAAATATCCTCTTCATAATGCATCCACCCTAGCAATATCAGTAACACATTGTGGTTTTATTTCTATACAGATCAATCACCTGAACTCCGTCAGTGAGCCAGAGATCATCAAATTTGCCAGCTCATTTTCCAGAAGACTCTTTTTCAATCCTTGATTTTTGTGACCCAACCACGAGACTGAAATCATGCATTTCTATTGGGAGTGTGCTTGGTCAAGATTATTTTGGTTTGAGTTCACTTTCAAGCTAGTGTGTTTGTAGTAATTCAGGTGAAACCTGTCTAATCTGACAGGCACTGGTAGACAAAGTGTTTGTCTGAATGCACAGTGTGTCAGAATAAACATTGGAAATGAAAATATGATATTCAGAATGAAAATAAAATGCTCAGCGAAAATAGGTTGCACAGGTGTCAGATTAGGCAGTTTTCACTGTAGTTTGGTTTGAGTTCACTTTAAAGTTGACAAACTGTAATTGGCCAGTGTGACTACGCATAACGAATATTTTACATGAAGTGCAATAGAACATTTACTAATTTAACTTGTTTATCATGTGTGTGGTCACATAATGATTTTTCATCTGATATGCTGTCAAGTCAAAAGGCAAGGCACTTATACATTAAACTTTTGATGCGATACGAATGTGAATCAGATGGAAAAACATATCGAAAAACCACACCTTTAAAATAATACTATTGAATAATGAAAGTACATAGAGGATAGCATTCATATAACAAAAATTGTGATTGAGGTATCTTGTATATTTTAACTTTGTACCACTATCTTCTTAACTGTACAATAAAACACCACAAAAATTACAAATATGGATGTATTTCACAAGTGTGTGCTGATGCAAAGTATGATATTGCATTATTTTAATAAATTTCTAGATAATAGTCTTGATAAAAATATACCTTACTGATGTGTGTCAAATTAAAACAAAATACACAACATTGCATAAAAATCTAAAGGACTAGATTTGGATTTGTCTGTCTGAAATTGAGTCATTTTTATCTTGAAATTTCATGAAACATAAATAGAAAATTTTCACCACAATTTTTATTTTTGAATGTACATTTCTAAGATTTACATTGAAAATTGTCAAAAATGTCAACTTTTCCAGCAATTTTATTAATAGAAATTACAGGCTGCATGCATCAAACAAAGTGATGAAGTCGTACATCGTAACGTACAGATATATAATAATCATCATATTTCATGTTTGACTCAAACTTTCTAAAGTCAAACAGATTAGAATGATGGCAATCCGCTTCCATTTGAAAGAAAAATGGCGGGAAATGCATATATTTCATGCATGAGTTGTACATGGTAAATTCGCAATTCCTTACAAAATCAGAAGTGGTTTTGTATATCCTATGTACTTAACAAAACATTAATACAAACGTTTCTGTTTTTTATGTACACACATTTGTACACATATGTAGTTTGTTGCAGTCGGAATTAAGGCTAAATTATTCTGTTAGTAAAACTAGCTCTTTCACCTTCAGGTATCAAGCAACTTTAATCTTGAGCAATAAAATCTATCCTAACTGGAGAAATATCCCCAAGAAGGATTATTCACACAGGGTGACTTTTTTTCTCTCTGTGACTTTGTCTAAAAGACCTTAGATCAAAGTCATACTGCAGTGTGACATCTGGTCATAAACAGCCTGTGCACCAATTATTAGGCTTTAACATCCCAAATTGTCATCCAGATAAAAATATCCAGCTGTTTTCAACCCTTGACCTTGGTTCAGGGTCACAACACATTGCTTGGTTATAGGCAATCTTTGTTCCAAGTATGAACTTCTAGTGTCTCACCAAACTTGTGGCTTGGATAAAAATTTCGAACTTTTTTCCCAGTTATCTCCATCTTGGTTCAGTTCATGGAACTCTGAGTGGTCATTACACATCCTTCTGGCCATGCATGTATCCGTGTAATAATGTCCACTGTAAGGTTGTGGCCTGGATATTTACCCGTGATCTTGACTTAGGTTCAGTGTCATGATACACAATCTAGTCATATAAAACAACCTTTGTGCCAAGTATGAGTTCTAATGACCCTCTACATTATGGCCTAGATAAATATATCTACCAAAGTGAGACGGACAAAGTGATCTGCACAAAGACGTACCTCCTCAATTTGTTTGCAAGAGTCAGAAATACAAGTTCAACTAATTTTGAAAACATTCTGAAATGAGTTTTCGTTTCATCTGTCAAATACTTGCTCATAAAATATGCATTACAAGGAGAGCACAGTCACAATAAAAATGTTGTGGCTCTCATCACCCTCAAGATGCCCCCTTATTCCAAAATGTGATGAACTATCAAAATGTATTTGATAGTCATTATATTCCATGAACTTGGTGATTACCACTGAATGTGAATTCCTCCCCTTAAAACAGCATGGAAGAAGAGCAGTACATTGGTAACATATTCCATCAAATTCAAATTTCTGTTAACCCTACAGGCAACAACCTAGTGCTGGTAATTCACAATTTGTGGTCAGTTACTGTCCAAATATCCTGGTAATTCACAATATGTGGTCAGTTACTGTCCAAATATCCTGGTAATTCACAATCTGTGGTCAGTCACTGTCCAAATATTCCCTCGTCTACGATACAGAGAGATGTCAGAATTTGTCGGAAGTCTTCAAGGGTCCAGGGGTCGGCACTGACAGGAACAGGATGGTGGCTGCTGCTCTGTGGACTGCAGAACAAATTGAGAGTTTTTTAAATCAACAACAAGCAACAGGATGTCATTGACATGTTTTAGCATTACTCAAGAAATGCATTTGTATAAATATAAGCTGTTGTGAGCTAAATCAAAATTTAAATGGCAGCAACACTAGAATTACACTTCAGTATATAGACTGTTGTGTGACCAGGGCTATGTAGATTTGCCCACAGGAAGTTCAGTTGACAGACCATTTGCTGGCCTTGTAAGCAATAGGTTCTTAGTTCAATTCCCTTAGGACACTTTCTCCTTCCTGTTACAAATGGGTATGATATACTTCTGAGACAGCAAAACTGATCTGTTATAATTAGATTTCCACTCTTTGGTTTTAAGTGGAGAGCGATTATAAGCAATATAGTGTAGTAAATTATATTCTACTATTTAATGGGGTTAAATGTTTCTTTCCCTATCAATTATGTAAATACTACTGTAGATTTGCTTATTTTTTATCATAATATGAGAAAAATTGGAAAATTGATGAGGTTTTGATTTCAAGGTCATGATATTTCACATCTTCATCACAAGTCAAGGGTTATTGATTCGTTACCTTGCACTAACCTTGACATCAGTTGCTATACAAAAGTTGGGCTCATTAGACCATTACGCAATCCACTATAAATAAAACATCCAATAAAATCACTGCAT
>NC_079164.1:87304826-87347326 GCF_947568905.1 Ostrea edulis | reverse complement strand
CACACACTAATTAAGGTTCTGAAGGTCTTTATCATGACTATTATATTTTTATCATTGTCTGTCACGAAATTTAAACAAGCCATGTGCATCTTCTCTGACGAACCCCCTTCCCGCATCCCTAATATTACGGATCTGTCCCGATATGGAAAAATTCACAGGCATCTGAAGTATGGACACCCCTCCTTTCTGATTTTTTGGGGCGGCGATTATTTCTCCGAAATGTGTGGATTCCCCGTCTATTCCATCCTAATTTCGATTTATGTAATCGTAAACTTGCTTTTTTGTAAGCCTTAAATACCTTATACTGTTTATAATAAGTATATTCTATATTATACCAGTCCAGTAGAAGGCCAATCTCTAAAGCTTGTGAAAAGCGTGAAACAACTACATCAATCGAAATTGGGTTGAGAGAGACAAGGAATCCACACATTTTGGAGGCATTGTCACCGCAAAAAAAAAAATCAGATTATAGTTATCAGGTGTCTGTGGAAAAAAATATGGGGGGATGGAGTCCCCTTTATTTTTTGTAGCATTTCCCCCCTAATGTTAGTAACTAAATTATATAAAATAAGATCAATTGTGGTTAATGGTCACCATTAAAATCACCCTTTTGCCTGTTATTTTTAATTCATCTCTGATGCTCTATCTTTCTATAGTATAAATAACTCTAAAGAATTCCAAACGTAATTTTAGAAGAGCGTGCTAGCCAGTCAAAATCGCCCACGTATTCTGTGCGGTATCAGTACATAGCACTTTGTGGTATAAAACGGAAAATCCATTTTTTGTTGCAGTTTTCGGCGATAAGAGGCAATGAATGCAGTCATGTCATACATGGTTTTTAAGTTGAATGATTGTACAATACAACGGTAGTAAATACATTAGCATCGCATATTCCCTGGAGGCTCAAAAGTTCGACATTCTCAGGGGGTGCCATTCTGTGTCATTTGAAGCTAGGTACCTTGTGTTGTTATTAGTATACAGAGGTCATAAGTCATTTACAGAAACAAGTGCCTGTGGGTTTATACTATACATGTACCACCACCTAATATATAATATATAAGCCAACAGTACCTGATATCTTTAGCATTTTCTGGAAGTTGGAAACTAAGGGCGCCCCCGAACAATTCATGTACTTTCAAAGACATCTCGTCTGCAAAACTTTCAAGTCGGACAAGTGAAGTGTTTACAAAAATGGTCTGGATCCCACACTGGCAGTTGCAGTTCAATACATTAGATATTTCAACAATAGTATTTCGTAAAATTGTGAAATTCAATCATCGAATCTTGGTTACACAAAACCTATACCGGTTACTTCCAGCTTCTACCAGCTATTTAAGTATTATATGAGTCTTGCACAATCACACGTTGGTCTGGCCTACTTTCAGTTTCAATACATCAGCATCACAAAAGAGTTTTTCATCAACATCATACAAACGCTTTAGATAAAGGGTTTGTATCAAAACATGATTTCAGCTGAGAGAAAGCTGATTCAGTGGAATTTCAAAGAAAACATGTGATCATATTTATAATCAAAATATCAGAAAAAATAAATATGAAATTTTAACAATTTATATCTCTTCAATTCAATGTATCAACAATTGAATTTAATGATTTCTTAATTGAATTGTTGCTCTTTATATTTAGAATTAATTAATGTGTGTATCAACTATTATACTTATACAAAAGCATTGTAAATGAATTTTGGATATCTTAAATTGAATTAAAGAAATCATAAAATCATTTATACTGAGCTTGATCAAAATTAAATTTTGCAAGCAATAATTTCACCTCAGACATTGCACACATCATTGATGGAGAGCAGTATATTGCACACATTGAATCAATTATTGCTCTCATTAATTGAATTAATGCACACTCTCATCAATTTAATTTAATTATTTGAGTTTGTGTCAATTTGGTGCTCCATAGATCTCTGTGACGTCATTACCGGAGTGCTTCAAGGAATTGAGTCACATGCTAAAAACCAAAGTCCAGTAATTCTTTATAGTTTCAAATAAGTTGTAGTGTGCGATAGTACAGATGGATGATCAAAGTGTTGCTATAATGCTTAATTGTAAACGATGGACAATATTAAACAGAGGAAATACTACCTCCAAGATTTGTTTCAATCTAAACCAACCTAGCTGCAGAACTGTTGCTCTCTGCATGGAGAGAGAAATTTAGATGGACCTGCTGCCAATTCCAAACAAGTCAACACATTTTTTCTACAAAAAAGAGCTAACATAAGACAAGGGCTAAAAAATGTCCGGCCTAAGCCCCCCTAAACTGACTGTAAAATTCAATGTCAGGCCTAAGCCCCCCTAAACTGACTGTAAAATTCAATGTCAGGCCTAAGCCCCCCTAAACTGACTGTAAAATTCAATGTCAGGCCTAAGCCCCCCTAAACTGACTGTAAAATTCAATGTCAGGCCTAAGTCCTCCTAAACTGACTGTAAAATTCAATGTCAGGCCTAAGCCCCCCTAAACTGACTGTAAATTTCAATGTCAAGCCTAAGCCCCCCTAAACTGACTTTAAATTTTTAAAGCAAAGAATACTGTATTTTGAAGAGAAGTGGGACACTGCATGTGGTTTACACATTATTCTGTGAATTGAAATGTCTTTGACCTGTCAGATCAAGAGATGTGGTAACAACTTAATTCATGTGCTCCAATATACGCCATGCTTATGGAAAGCAATATGGTACAAAAATTAGTGCTCTTTCTAGTCTTTCATCAAAGGTTAAAAAATCTGCAAATTCTTCATATTTTTCATGTCATATAGGGTCACAAGTATTTTTGTTAAATATTAAATATATATTGGAAACAGTTTGTCCACTCATTAACGAAAATTAATAAATCTTAGGGATCTTAGGCCTTTACTACTGTCTTTCAGAATACTCACTAGGTAATACTACACTCTCATTCAATCTCTGCAATACCACCTCCCCTTAATTTAATTTTATATTGAAAAGACATGCAACAACATAAAAATTCTCTTCCTTTTTATTATTTCGTGATTTACACAAAAAACAAAATGAATGGAAAATACGAGATCAACGACATAGACAAAACACAAAGTAACTATAAAGTTTCTTTATAAGAAACCTTATTAATATGCGTTAATATCACTGATGTATTCCATTTCATGTATACATAACTAACATGCATGTAATTTCTCTTGTAAAATGTAATTTGATTGGTTCATTTCACTCCATCAACATTTTTTATATCGTATAATCTGAGTTGACTGTAGGACGTACCATATGACATCATCGGTGTTTTAACTTCTATGTTTCAATTTTGTTGCATGGCAATATGCAAAATTCAATTTCTCATAATTTTTAAATCAAATTATGAGAAATTCCAGCAATTTCTATTCAATCTATATGATACAAAGTTGGGACAACAGTTTTTTGTGTTTTTTTTTAGAATTGACAGTCTCGACTTACTTTGTATAGTATAAAATAAGTAAACATTGATTTCATTGCCTCATCAAACTACAGCTGTACAATGTAAATTTTCTTGAATGGGATGTTGATTTTCCCATTTAGGCTGATTTTGATAAAAAAAAAAAAAAAAATGTTCAATGTTGATACATTGTACATATAAAATATTATCTTAAAACTGTATGTAAGTATTTAGAACATCAAAATTAATTAATATACTGGTATATATATGAATGATCAAATTGTAGCAATTTCTCATAACGAACATTTATTAAGAAACGTATAATAATAAAAAAAAAACTAAAAAACTATAAAATCCTTTATCATTACACAAAAAATGAAAATGTGGATGCAATGAAGGAGAACTGTTGAAAAATTAAAGTCTGATTCATGAAAAATCACTTGATAACAAAATTATGAGTGGGAAAAAAAATCAAAGGGTACAAGCATGTAAAATAGATCATATAAAAGTTCAAAATACACAAATAAATAATATTACACACACACACACTCTCACTCTTGGTGAAATACTGTCTCAATACTGAATCCAGTGGATTATAACCCATGAAAGGTAATGTTTTCAGTATGATGGCAACACTAAATACTGAAATAAAACATAAATTAGACAGGGATTAAAGTCAGTAGATTCTATAAAGCAAACATTGTGAAATCTTGACACTATACAACATTTAAAGGGGACCATTTTCCATGATTCTAAAAACCTCAGTTCTTCGTGGGGATACGACACAATGTCATTAATTCATGAACAGATACTATCAAGTCATGAAGTCCAAATAAACTAAGCCACTGAGAAAGACTATACATGTAACAGCCATCATTCACTTGCACCAATGGCTTTTGTTTCCATACAACACAGACAAACCTAGTAACCTGCAACATGAATGAAGATAACATTCTCAGTATCAAGTTTAACAACCATTATTTCTCAACACAAGCTGGTGAGATGGCAGAAATCCTCATCACTTGGTCATTAATACGAATCTACATTTTGTCTAGGAATGAGGATCCAACCTGAAATAGTGGTGAATGAGCAATGGTGCTTATAGTGACCAATCAATCAATGGCCACGGACACGTTCGACAATAGGGGGATATTCCTCTCGAGTAGTCTTTCTTTTGACATCTGTGCTTCTCTGCCAATCCTTTAGGTTGATGAGAAGTTCATATAACAGAACAGAACAAGATGACTTCTCTATAAAGTCTGAGTGATCCAGCTGAAATCTGTGTTTCACTATAAATTCTCTATTTTGACAAGCAGTCCATGCAGTAGAACTGAACCACACTCTTTGGTGGACCACTCCAGCTCATTATTTGGGAACTGCGGATCAATCTGTTCATTGAGTCCTAAACTTTGTGGTCCTACTTTATATGAGCCAGGCTTCAACCAAACCTGAAACGCTACACGCACGTGGAATGTCCTTTTTGTTCTTGGATCCAATAATCTGAAAGACAAACATTTCACAGGGTCATTAGATACCAATACTAGTAATAATGCATCAAATTTGATTAATTGTTTTACCTGGCTCCAGTTAAGTGTCATCTCACAACATGTGCTTCAAACACACAGAAAACCCTATAAAGTTTGGGGTAGTTTCTGTACCCACATTCCACTTACTTGAATTTGGGTGAGAACTCGTTACACCCTATATAACGTATGGTGGGAGACATGATAATTTGTCTGAGACTAGAGCTGTCTGGACGGGACTTCTCGGTGAATGGCACAGACTGGGGCACAAGGATGCTACCCCCACCCATCTGGTCACCTACAAAGAACACACAACCAATACTAATATGTGTGCTTATTTCAGCATATTTAAAATTTGGTGCTATCGAGGTAATGCACGATTTGGTGTTATGTTCTTGCTTCAAAGCCAAAACATGAATCCCAATAAAAATACATAGAACAAGAGCAAGAAGTGTTTACAAGCGAAACATGAATCCCAATAAAAATACATAGAACAATAGCAAGAAGTGTTCACAGGCGAAACATGGTGTCCCAAACTGCAGACCAGTCCTATGGTGCCAAATTTGAAATTTGACCTTCAAAAATAAATTTAACCTTTATCTCGCACAATTATATATCTTTGATCTTTCATCAAATACGAAGCATTTACTTTGTTAAGCTCAAACAATATGACCAACGTTTATGTTAAACCCATCGACCAAGAACAATCTTCAAATGTAATTCAACATATACATACATGTATAGTTATCATTTATAATCATTTCATTTTCAAAACATACATATAATTATTTTATGTTTGGAAAAGACCAACACGGGTAGTAAAAGGTCTAAACAAGAGTACCACAAACAGTACATAATACGCCCGTGAAAATGCTTACATAGGGTGTTTTTCTTAAGCCATAATTTGTTAAACTTCGCTTTAGGTAGTATCAGCCATCATCAGGCTGTGACATGCTTTCTTTGCATCATATGAATAAATGGTCCTAGTTTAAAAACTGTGACAGAAGGTAGATATACAGACTAAGATTTCTGTGATTGAAATATTTCCCTATTAAAAATAAAATTTGACAGAGTTCAACAACCTGTAAATATTTTTACCATCAAAGAATATCAAAAATTGTTGAGAATCAGAATCCTTGCACTATGCACCTCTTCAAGTTATTTACAAAGACCATTGCTTCTATTGAATTCCTCACATGCATGATTTGAATATGTAATCTTTGTGTCCACATGACTTACTACAGGCATGTATGTCCCCAGTATCTAAAATCTTCCTCAGCACCTCCAGCTGTGTACCACAGTATGCCACATGCCATTTATCTGAGGCAACAAAAGATGGAGCCTTCTGGCGCTGTCTACAAACACAAAACATGGTAAAAAAAGCTATTAAAGATAGGAACTTCAACTTTTATATGATACAGTAACGTTGTTTACCTATGTAAAAATGTCTTCTAAAAATCAACATAATCCTATTCAACATCCTAAACGATGTCATGAACATAAAGTACATGTAATAACTGTTTTGGGATATAGATTACAAATAGACTGCAATCATGAATCGGGTTTTGACAAGACTTACTTGAGAATGTACCGACACCACCCCAGGGGTACTGCATACTCCCTGGGTGGTTCCCCTCTTCTGAGGTACAGATCCTCCACCCTGAGTTTGTGACAAGATTCACAATAACAAGTCATCTGTTGCTCTTGGAAAAATCCATCTGAAAGAAGAATTGGATGTTTTTTATAGTCTTAAAAGTCCTTATCAGGGCCAACAAGCCATATAAAATATCTTTAATCTCTTTAGAAAATAGTTATATGTATAAGTATTTCTGACATTTCAGTGGTTACTGTAATTATCTGCTTTTGTACCTTACGTGGGATACATACATGTATATTCATCAGGCCCCACTTACCCCTCAGTCTGATTATTATGCATGGTCACTTACAGGGGATACCCCTCAGCCTGATTATCAGACACAGTCACATGGTCCCTTACTGGGAATACCCCTCAGCCTGATTATTATATAGTGTTACTTACCGGGGATACCCCTCAGTCTGATTATTATACATGGTCACTTACTGGGGATACCCCTCAGTCTGATTATTATACACTGTCACTTACAGGGGATACCCCTCAGTCTGATTATTATATACTGTCACTTACAGGGGATACCCCTCAGTCTGATTATTATACACTGTCACTTACAGGGGATACCCTCAGTCTGATTATCATACATTGTTACTTACAGGGGGGTACCCCTCAGTCTGATTATTATACACTGTTATTTACTGGGGATACCCCTCAGTCTGATTATTATACATTGTCACTTGTTGGGGATACCCCTCAGTCTGATTATTATACACTGTCACTTACAGGGGATACCCCTCAGTCTGATTATTATACACTGTTACTTAATGGGAATACCCCTCAGTCTGATTATTATACATTGTTAATTACTAGGGTACCCCTCAGTCTGATTATTATACAGTGTTACTTACTGGGGTACCCCTCATTCTGATTATTATACACTGTTACTTACAGGGGATACCCCTCAGTCTGATTATTATACACTGTCACTTACAGGGGATACCCCTAAGTCTGATTATTATACACTGTCACTTACAGGGGATACCCCTTAGTCTGATTATTATACACTGTTACTTACAGGGGATACCCCTCAGTCTGATTATTATACACTGTTACTTACAGGGGATACCCCTCAGTCTGATTATTATACAGTCACTTACTGGGGATACCCCTCAGTCTGTTCATTAGACATGGTCACTTACCAGGGATACCCCTCAGTCTGATTATTATACAGTCACTTACTGGGGATACCCCTCAGTCTGTTCATTAGACATGGTCACTTACCAGGGATACCCCTCAGTCTGATTATTATACAGTCACTTACTGGGGATACCCCTCAGTCTGTTCATTAGACATGGTCACTTACCAGGGATACCCCTCAGTCTGATTATTATACATAGTCACTTACCGGAGATACCCCTCGGTCTGATTATTATATATTGTTACTTACCGGGGATACCCCTCAGTCTGATTATTATATATTGTTACTTACCGGGGATACCCCTCAGTCTGATTATTATAAACTGTTACTTACCGGGGATACCCCTCAGTCTGATTATTATACACTGTTACTTACTGGGGATACCCCTCAGTCTGATTATTATACACTGTTACTTACTGGGGATACCCCTCAGTCTGATCATTAGACATGGTGACTTACCAGGGATACCCATTAAGCCTCTGACTTTCGAGCAGCTCTTGGCATACTCGCACGGCCGGATAACAACACTCCCCAAAATGGTCTCACTAACACACTGCTTCTCTTTCATCACTGATAAAAATGAAACAACTTTGTACAATACATGCATGCATTACTCACACTTTTACTTTATAAAGTGTGAAATCCAGCAATTTAATACATGTAAGTCTCATACAGATTAACATGCCTTTTACTATAAGTAAATCAGAAATTTTAACATCTTCGCAAGCCAAGTATCCGATTTGCATGGGGGCCACCATTATTCAATCCAAACTGTATGTATGGTGCGATTTGATTGCATGCCTTGGAAAGTCAAAGTGCAATATTCTGAAGGCTTAGAAATGCGACTAAATCTGCCAAGAGGAAGATGAGAGTAAGCGAATCAGACACTTGGCTTGCAAAGATGGAATTTCAATAGCAAAATAATTATCATGGAATCTACAAGTCTGTAAATGTTTCATCATTAACAGCAGTCGAGAGAAATAAAAGATCCACCATTCTATAATATAACAGCAGTTGAGAGAAATATAATATCCAACATTGTATAATATAACAGTAGTTGAAAGAAATAAAAGATCCACCATTCTATAATATAACAGCAGTCGAGAGAAATAAAAGATCCACCATTCTATAATATAACAGCAGTTGAGAGAAATATAAGATCCACCATTCTATAATATAACAGCAGTCGAGAGAAATAAAAGATCCACCATTCTATAATATAACAGCAGTCGAGAGAAATAAAAGATCCACCATTCTATAATATAACAGCAGTTGAGAGAAATATAAGATCCACCATTCTATAATATAACAGCAGTTGAGAGAAATAAAAGATCCACCATTCTATGATTGTGATCAAGAATTCATGGGCCCACTGACCTTCGTCAATGTCTTCTTTTTCAGCTTTCTCTTTGTCCTTGTTTTGGGCCTCTGGAGATTCCCTGCTGTCCCTGTTAGGGACCACTGTCACCTGAAAAGTCAGTATAAACTAGCCATTAGGAGTAAAATAAGACAAACAAGAGGCCCATGGACCACATCGCTCACCTGGGCTCATATTTAAAGATTTTTCCTCTATATTCGCATGTAAAACTTTTATCCCTATTGTGATCTACTCTCGGGGGGCAATGATTTTTTTCAAAATTGAATCTGGACTATGTCAGGAAGCTTTCATGTGAATGAAAACTTTTCTGGCCCAGTGATTTTTCAGAAGATTTTCATGATTTTCCCTATATATTTGTATGTAAAAATTGATCCCCTATTGTCACCTCATCTTTCATGTAAATTTCCACTTTCTTGACCCAGTAGTTTTTGAGAAGATTTTTAAAGATTTTCCCTAGTATATATTTGTATGCAAAACTTTGATCCCCTATTGTGGCCCCATTCTACCCCCAGGGGCCATGCTTTTTACAAACTTCCATCTGCACTATATTAGGAAGCTTTCATGTAAATATCCACTTTCCTGGCCCAGTAGTTTTTGAGAAGATCTTTAAAGATTTTCCCTATGTATTTGTATGCAAAACTTTGATCCCCCCTTGTGGCCCCATCCTACCCGGGAGGGGGGGGGGCATGATTTGAACAAACTTAAATCTGCACTATGTCAGGAAGCTTTCATGTAAATATCAGCTTTTCTGGCTCAGTGGTTCTTGAGAAGAAGATTTTACCTATGTATTTGTATGTAAAACTTTGATCCCCTATTGTGGCCCCGTCCAACCCCCGGGGGCGATGATTTAATAAACTTGAATCTGCACTATGTCAGGAAGCTTTCTTCTAAATATCAGCTTTTCTGGCCCAGTGATTCTTGAGAAGAAGATTTTTAAATGACCCCACCCTATTTTTGCATTTTTGTGATTATCTCCCCTTTGAAAGGGACATGGTCCTTCATTTGAACAAACTTGAAAGCCCTTCACCCAAGGACACTTTTGGCCAAGTTTGGTTGAAATTGGCCCAATGGTTCTGGAGAAGAAGTCGAAAATGTAAAAAGTTTACAGACAGACGGACAGATGACGGACAACAGGCGATCAGAAAAGCTCACATGAGCATAAAAGGTCAAGGTCATCAAAAAATGGCACGCAACAAACTGTCTTATGGTATACCCACATACCAAATATCAAAGGCCGATGTCAAAAGACAAAAAGGTTACGGTCTGGTCAGAAAAAAAAAGCCTTAAAAATTTCTATTATTTGACCATTACATAAAAGGTCAAGGGTCATCAAAAATAGTATTTGACACACTGTCTTATCATGATATACCCAAATTCAAATACCAAAGGCCTAAGTAAAAAAAGTTATGGCCTGGAAAAACTTTGTATGAGAAGCAGAAGACTACAACAAAATGTCACCCTTCTGAGAATGGGAGACATAATTCCATATTGGGCACATTATCAAAATGGACTAAAGAAAATTAAATACATAAAACCATTTTTCTACAGAAAAAAATCACTGAGCGTAAATTTTACAACACCTTTGACCCAACTTTGTCTCATAAAAATTCTTCAAGAACTAAGGTGGAAAGGTAAATTAGTTAAACTCAATACAGTATCTCACTTAATACATGTGCCACTGCCCAGTTTACATAACCTTTTCCTTATGTCATTGTTCAACTTAATTCACTTTTTACCTTTGGATCTGAAATTGTTACCTTGTCACACTTCCCGTACAGATCTACCACACCATAACACGATCCTGGTACATCCTTAGCTGCCACACCTTGATCCACCCCATTAAAGAACAGGTGAAGACTGGCCTCCTCATCCACCATAATCCCAATCACATGACCTACTTGTAGCTCATCTAAATTGGGACCATAATTCTCCTTAATCTATACAAAAGAAAGTTTATTACATATAATTCTCCTTAATCTATACAAAAGAAAGTTTATTACAGTAACAGTTATATCAACACAAATCTTTATTCAGCTTTCCCACTTTACCAGAAATTCATCTATCTAAATGCACACAACATACATGTGATCATGCAATGTATAAGAATTACTTAATTCAAGACTGTTTTATCAAACAAATTGTACATGAACATTGACTCATCCTAGCACATGTAAACTCTGTTCTTTATATTGTACCGCCTCATTCATTCACCGAGTGCCCTGAACTATTGACTGGCCTCTTCTGAGATTGACCTACCTTACAGCCCGAGTTGTAAACAGCACTGCCCTGGATCATGATGCACGATTTTTTTATTGACATGGAGGAGACAGGAAAGGTGTACTTCTCAGGAGAAAATCCCAGGACACCTACCATCTGTGAGAAACTCCAGCGGGTGTTCAGGTGTTCAATCCGAATCTGGTTTTAATTACATTAATGTATTTGAATAGGGGTATATTGGTATCTAAAGATTTTTTATTAAAAGCAATACATTGCAAAATGTATTGTGATAAAAATGCACAGTAAAATATGCTAATATAACCAACATGCTTATAATGAATTCATACTTATTGTGAAGAGATCTTCATTCCCCTTAGCGAGGAAAATAACTAAAATTTAATTGGATATAATGAAGTATTGTTTTTCACTTGCCCTGGAGATTCACTATACTGTATTTAGGAAATACATTTGCATATTTTAAAATACATGAGAGTGAACTGTGCTGCTTCAAGCTGGCAAGTATGAAGCGCATTACCCTCCCACATGATTTTCAGAACTCAAATTTATCTCTAATATTTACATTCTACTTTCATATCTGTCAAAATTCCCAGCCATTGAAATAGACATAAATGTACTATATTTATCAAGATTGATACGCGCATTGTTCACAACTGCAGTATATTTATGATACAATAGCTATCATTACAATTCTAAAGATATCAAAAGCAAAACATTAGAAATGTAAATAATTTGTAATATATCACAATACACGTATCAGTACAAGTATACAGTACTTAGTAATACTTAGTGATACTTTTGCGATATACAGTTTATATTAGACAATGTACATTCATGATCCCCCATCCTAAATGCTAACTGATTTTTTTCAACATTTATGAATTTGCATTCATTATTTCACAAGCCTAAATATGCCAGTAACTACAAAAAGAGTGAAACCTGCTTGCTCATCCACAGAAAGCTCGCATACAGTATTGAGGTAAGAAATTGGATTTGAATCCAGAGGTTTACGTAGGTGTGTTAAAGGTACCTGAAACATTTGATTTTTGCGCAGTGGTTGACTTGTGACAATCAGCCCTTGGTTGTAACTCTCTGTTCTCTCAGCTGTCAGTCCGCCATTACTGATCATAATATTTTTCCCATGGTTGGCATGGAAACCGGTCGTATTTTGGTATTCATCCTCAGCCTCTATTTCAGCAGCCTCGGCGAGTTCCGAGGTGATGGATTGTGACTGCAGACTGGCCAATAGAGAGGCATCCCAAGAACAGCTGCTGGTAATCGTGATCATCTCTACTGGACCATAAAGATCGATCACCACGAACACGTTCTTGGGAATGTTAGAGGCTGCAACACCCATGTCCTCACCATTAATATAGAGGTGGAGTGTTCCATCTGAGACTCGACGAATGCCAACTAAATTACCAACCTATCATGTGTTTGAGAATAAAGTCACCAAATAGTAAAATAAAAATATCATCACTAAAAAATATAGCAATCATTAAGGAATCTTAGTCTAATCACATAATAAAACAAGACTTAGTAATTACAATTATTTTTTCTTTCAATTCTCATTTCCAATTTTTGTATTGACTCTAATTTCCTCTAGTATAAAATTTTTGTTCCAAATTAACGGGTTCTTTTAAAATTAAAACTTGTAAGTTAAATTAACAACTGAAACATGTCTTACACACACTCCCTTACCTCCAATCTCTCCAAAGCTGGTGCGTAATTCTCCTTGATAACAAAGCCATTTTTCCTGACCTCTGACCCTGTAATAAGCCAGGTCAGTTTGGAGGTCATTTCAAGGGCAGACGATGGAATCACAGATGATGAGGTTGTGTCAGAGATAGCTAAGGTGGTCAGGCCAATGTGTAGTGACCCGGACCACACTCGACACACCTGGTCAATTCTCACCTGTCATCAAATTAACAAACAGGTAAAGTTCTACATGTATATAAACACAAGTAATAAGCAGGAGCAGGCAACAAAATTAAGGTAAAATACTCACTAAATGCGAGTTAAAAATAGAAATTGCAGGTGAAAAATCACAAGTGGTCAAATTTTGTACGGTGAAAAATTCTAATGTTATTTCCGGATTTCCTCGATTTACTGGCTGTACTTTGAAGTTTACAATAATTTTGTCTTGTGCATAGAAACGCTTTACAGAATGATTGTAAACGTGTTGAAAAAGAAAACGTGGAACAAATAATATCAAATAACTAAGGCCAAGGTCATCTCAGTAAGTGATGTCAAAGTACTTCAAGTATACTTGGGTGTCTCAGAAACATCTGATTTAAATAATAATCATTATCTCATCTGTGTTTAGTTAACACACGAAGGTGTTAGTATCACCGCTTCAGGTGGTGTCCTGCTGTCTGGTATCAATAGTCAAACACTGAGTTATTTGTAGCATGTATTTTTAAAATGAAATTTCCATATGTTTCGAATATATATATATACATGCAGTCTTCAAGATTTAAAACCATGTGATGTTAACAGTGTACAGGTGGTCGATTTCTGGACAGCGGGTACACCACACAAATGTACCTTATGACCCTCACAAGGCACCTTGATATGCTGTCTGGTAATTTATTAAATGGTAAATGAAAGAACTCTCAATCTTATTTTTATCACCGTACTTTATTTTCATAAATTTTGATATAGAAGCATGCTTGATTTCTTAGTCCTGTAAAAAAGCAATTAATTGAAAAATGCAAGTAAAAGTTCCATTTGTTAATTGGAAAATAATCCACTAGCTAAAATTTGCTAGTAGTGAAAAAAGTTAATTTCATCCCTGAGTATACATACATGTATGTATACATGTATTACTTAACTTGAAACTTTCTTCCATTTTCAAATTTAGTAATGCACACACAATTATTGTAATAAATGAAATGAATGTGGGTATATTTCTATTCATCAATTAGATCCTAAGAGCTAATGTTCCTATTTGTTAACTTATTACATACTAGTACCTCTGTATACAGAACCGTCTGACACCGGTGACCAACAATGAAAACTCTACATCTGATTGGATAATTTGAGAGTGATAGAGAGAGAATAACACTTGTTGTTATATCTGATTGGATAATGTGAGAGTGATAGAGAGAGAATAACACTTGTTGTTACATCTGATTGGATAATGTGAGAGTGATAGAGAGAGAATAACACTTGTTGTTACATCTGATTGGATAATTTGAGAGTGATAGAGAGAGAATAACACTTGTTACATCTGATTGGATAATTTGAGAGTGATAGAGAGAGAATAACACTTGTTCTAAGGACAGTAGTCTTTCCTACCTCAAAAATTTCGTCCCTCTTGAGTGGATCGGAGCTGAACACAATGGCATTGTTGTACCCTGTAGACCGCACTGTTGTACAGCTGTTGTTTTTTATCGTGATGTTTTTACCACAGCACAAACTAAATCGATGAGACACGTCTGAAACAGAATTAATACACCTATAGACCATCGGCATTTCGTCAATGAATTCAAAAAGTTTGACCATGAAAACAAGATGAGAGTGAAACACTCTGCTCCAAGGAGGTGACAATTCCATACATGATTTTCCTCTGCTCCACTAAATATTACCAAGTTTGTAAATATGAAATCTGAGGCCATCATTTTCAAAGACAATGAAGTCAAAGCAAATGATAAACAGAAACCCTGCACTCTGCAGATGGAAGGAAAGACTTTTGGCAAAATATGTGGACCAATGCCTTGACTCCTCTAAGTAACACCCAAGTCAACATTGCAGGTGTGAATTGAAGATCATGTGATGTGCATAGCCAATGAAAATAGAGCAATGAGTCAACATTTTGATAGTGGTCAAAAGATCATCATAGACTGTTGACCTGATGCTGGTAAACAGATTAGGAATGAAAGAAATTTGGTACTTTTTCAAATTAACAGTCACAATGTTGATTTCTTAATTGCTATAGTTTTATACAGCGGAAAAATGAAGGTGTATAACAAGGTCTTATTTCACTACCTGACGATGAAGGTAACATTTTAGTCTTGTTTCATTACCTGATGACGAGGGCGATATTATGGCCTGATCTGACTGCAGGAGATTGTTTTCTGGCGAGGGATAGACTCCTGAACCGCTGGTGATGGACACCTGTCCACACTGACCATACAGATCTATCACAGCAAACACACCTACAGATATTACACAAATAAAACATTGGTCAATCAGGTGTAATATACATGTGATCAAAATAAGACTTTGGCTTCGATCATATATATACAATCTAAACATACACAGTATAACCCTCTTAAGGTAATTCCCCATACCACATCTTAATATTGAAAAACCTACAGATTTCAATCCAAATTTAAAATGGACAATTGCATTTTCTCCCTTCCTGTTACAATTTGTAAAGAAAAATTCAAAGTAAAATACATTCTTTATTGTATCTTATTTTAATGATCACTGATTACAGTTCTGTCTAATCTATTCAGCAAAATAAGACTGTCAAGTCACATGACTCACCATGAGGGACGTCCGTACAGGCTGCCCCCTGGTCAGCTCCATTCAAGAAGTAGTGTAGAGTGCCATCAGAGCACCGCATAATTCCAATCCGACAACCCACAGTCACTGCATCGAGGTCCAGGGGATAACCGTTTCTGATGGTCGACCCATCCTGCATTATGGCTGCTCCACTGAAATATTACGATAAGCAGAATTTTTTTTTAAAAATGCAGAATTTCATCCAATGATAATTTTGTTTCCAAGATGAAAATGTCTCCTATAAATGCAAAATGAAATATATTTGAATTGTGGCACAATGGTTTAGAGAACTTTCTCAAGTGGCAGCTGAAGTAGGGGATCTTTAGGCTCTAACTTAACTGCAGTAAGACCAGTCTCTCAAAATGTCTAAAGAGAAATGGAATTGAAACAAGACGCAGTAGTGTAGCACAAATACACCTGACCAACATACAGCCAACAGTTGCTAATTCTGAATATGTGTACCAGGTCACAAATATTACATCCACTAAATATCACAAATATTACATCCACTAGATATCACAAATATTACATCCACTAGATTTCAAATATTACATCCACTAGATATCACAAATATTACATCCACTAGATATCACAAATATTACAGTCCACTAGATATCACAAATATTACATCCACTAAATATGACAAATATTACATCCACTAGATATCACAGATATTACATCCACTAGATATCACAAATATTACATCCGCTAGATATCACAAATATAACATCCGCTAGATATCACAAATATTACATCCACTAAATATCACAAATATTACATCCACTAGATATCACATATTACATCCACTAAATATCACAAATATTACATCCACTAGATATTACAAATATTACATCCACAAGATATCAATACCCTCTCACTGACAGTTATGTATTTATTATAGCTATATATTAACACATGTTATCAAACACGTGTTTCCTCATTTGTTTCTTTACATCATACATAGTAGTGTCAGATGAGGTCTCTTTTTATCTACCTGCCCGATAGGTATGTAAATATACCTGCATGCTTCGGCGCAAGTAAGATTTTCCTGAAGGCTTTCATTCAGTGCAGAAAGACGTATACCCATCTGCCCACCCATGCAAAATGAATTTTTGTATAATTGTGCTACAACCATATACATGTATGTCCTTTTGTCATTGCAGATTACAAGATCACAGATTTATTTTGTACAGTATGTTTATTGATAAACTGCACTTCTGAGAGCACTTCTATACCTACACACATGTGATTATTTATTTCAAAAATTATTTATAGGAACGAATAAGAACATAACATTAGTTACATATGTATATCAAGTAATGTTAAATGGGTCAAAATAGCACTCTCAGAAAGGTATTGTCACAAGGACTACCACAAAATAGCACTCTCAGAAAGGTATTGTCACGAGGACTACCACAAAATAGCACTCTCAGAAAGGTATTGTCACGAGGACTACCACAAAATAGCACTCTCAGAAAGGTATTGTCACGAGGACTACCACAAAATAGCACTCTCAGAAAGGTATTGTCACAAGGACTACCACAAAATAGCACTCTCAGAAAGGTATTGTCACAAGGACTACCACAAAATAGCACTCTCAGAAAGGTATTGTCACAAGGACTACCACAAAATAGCACTCTCAGAAAGGTATTGTCACGAGGACTACCACAAAATGGCACTCTCAGAAAGGTATTGTCACAAGGACTACCACAAAATGGCACTCTCAGAAAGGTATTGTCACGAGGACTACACCAACAAAACATGAAAGGCCACTCATAAATATGAAGACTTTTTCACTTATAAAGCAAATGTTAAAGTGTTTTGCCACAGACGGATTGCCAGTCAAATTATCATGCCTCCAAATCTCAAATTTGGGGGCCACACACAACACCCTCATCATACATGTACTGTGTCTCTGTGAGTCAGTTAACTGCCCTTACAATGTTCAGATATAATTGGTGTGGACAGAAATACATGCATACGGTGGTACAACATAAATGTAGAAGTGTGCTCAATGTTAAAATATCATCCATACCTAAGCATCCAGGTGTCATACACGATGTCCGTCATAGTGTTAGGAAACTCTAGTTCCTCCGGTTTGATTAGCGTCACACCCGCCTCTAGAGATCCCGACCAGCGATCCACCATCTTTTCTATAATAACCTCAAACAGCTCGTTATCTTTCAGGGGACGGCTGCTCATCACGATCGCATCATTGAACTCGCCTGTAGCGTTGGGACGCAAACAAGTTCGACCATTGTTTGCTGTTGTGGAATTCTGTCCGTGAATGTGGTGAAATCTGAGCTCCTCCGTGTCGCATGCACTACAGGAATCAGCATCAGGAGAGAGGGGGTCTGTGATTAGACGGAAAACACCAACTAGCTGACGATACTCGAATCTTCTACATTATATTACAGCTTGAATTTTGATTGATATGTTGCTAGCCTAATTTGATATTACCACAGAAAGTTTCCCCATGTTAATTACCTGAGTGGTCAACAATGGTGGTCTGCGAGGCCTGTCCGTAGAGGTCAATGACCCCATACACATTGGGAGGGACTCCTGTGGCCCCCTGGCCTTGGTCGATCCCATTCACATAGAAGTGAAGACTACCATCCCCTCTCCTCTTCACCCCAACTCTGTCCCCAGCCTGTTGAAAAGGGTTATGTAATAATTACAAATAAATATCCATAATGATGTTTATGCAATACATTTACAAAAGTGATGGCTCCAACTTCAATCTCTCGAATTCTTGATTTGACATCACGGTCAAAATTTTTTTCGTCTATACAACTAGGCAAATTTACTTCCAATGTCTCAAAATTCTTGATCTCTCAGAGTGAAATTTGGGTCCTATAAAACACAAGAGGCCCAGGGGCCTTATAGGTCACCTGAGTATCATGTAACAACCTTCCAATGTTTGAATTAGGTTTGTGTTTAAAGATAAGAATTTTACTTTTGGATGGAAGAAACATTGAATAGCTATGTGGTCATGAAGTACATGTGTCATTTTTATGTTCAATCAATAATCCTTTTTAAAAAACCTAGGTCTGAGACATCATAAAGAAAAGGGTTATTTACTCCTTAGATAAAACCAATATAAGAAGATTTTCAAAGAATTTCTACATTTTCACTATATGACCAATAGAGCCCCACCCTAACACAAGAACCCCTGCCCCAGGGGCCATGAATTACACAATTTTGGTAGAGGGCTCAACGCTCATTATAATTATGCCCACAGTTTGGCTTCTTCATGTCCAGGAGTAAAGAAGAAGATTTTTTAAAATTACACTCATTTTGATGGTTTTTGCCCCACCCCTCAGGCCCCAGGGGGCAGGGACCACGAATTTCACAATCTTTGTTCCCCTCCACCCACAGATGCTATATGCCAAAATTGGTTGAAATTGGTTCAGGGGTTTCAGAGAAGAAGCTGAAAATGTTCAAATGTTAACACACGACGACGGACAAAAACAGATAGCAATAGGTCACCTGAATAATTCAGGTGACCTAATAATTCATTGTTTTTCACTCTCAATCTCTCAAACCAGTGGTGGAGCATAACATAATATCAATCAAGCATGAAATTATTTCCGCTTGGACCTTAAACTGGATAATGGTGAATGTCTGTGTTAATAATTCATATATGTAAAACTTTGCCTGTGTTCCCTTATGGGGTGATTAGTTAATTAATTTTTGAATTGGTCAATTTAACCCTCCACCTTCGCTTTGTTTTTGTTACATACAATATAATTCCACTATGGATAAAATTGATGACTTGTTTGGACTTGACAATGAGACAGAATTTTGAGAAAATAATTAGAGACATGCCAAAGAAACATCGTTATTCATTAGAATGTGTGCTACCTAATTATATGAATGACAGCATGTCAAAACAATGCCAGGATGTTGTAAATATGCAATCCAGTGACTATAAAGTCTAAATCATAAAGGTCATTCATTCAATTTCTGGATTTGACTCGACCTTTGATCTCTTGCTCACTTGAAGTTTTATCAAAGTCCCTTGAACTTCGAGTTATCGAGAGTCACCTGTATATGCAAATATCAAATTTAATTTGCCCCAGCAATCTTAAATCCAAAATGAACTAGTTCTAATTGTAACGGGGACCGTTACAGATGTTCCCCAAACCTCCCCCAATTAAAAAGTGATGTCCTTGTGAATCTATAGCAAAAAATCATTTTATTTTAGCCTTTAATTACATGTAGTACGTTCAATATGGTCATTTCAGTACCAAGAAATGAAAGAAAGCGTTGCACGTGCATACACGCGCACGCGTGTATGATTCCGAATTTTTGTTGATGTCGTTCAACAGGCATTTGTATCATATACCCACAGTATGAATTTCATAACGTTTCCACCAAATATAAGGAAGTTATAGCGATTTTAAAATCGTCCAATCAGAAATCAGCACACGTGCATGCACGTGCTGAGCAGTAATTCTAACCACAACAATTTGTAAGGAGTACCAAGATACATCTAAACCCCTAATATGAATAGAATTTGATGAAAAACAAAAACGTTATCGTCCTTTAAAAATTGAACATTTAAAAAACGTTGCACGTGCATGCGCGTGTGCGTTGGCATTTTTTGTTACACCAACATATAGATACACATATTGTCTACATATGCTGTGAATATCATCTCATTCGCTTCATAAATAAGATAGTTACAAACGTTTTAGCATTATCCAATCAAAATGAAGCGCACGTGCATGCGCGTGCAAATTGGTAATTTTGACCATGTAAATCAGTTAAGGGTCTCAATATCTACCTATGATATGAATTTCAAGCCATTTCAATGAACAACAAAAAAGTTAGACTGATTCCAAAGTTAGCGTACACATTTTGTAATGCGCGTGCACGCGCATGCGTGCGCGTGCTGGCAAAATAACTATTATTTTTCATATGTACAAATGATATACTATCATCCTATTTAGGTTTTATATCGCTTCCTTCAATATTCTGATTTTCCATTTTTTGTACCAAAATTGCAATGCACGTGCATGCACGTGCAAACAAAATGACTATCACTATGCACATCTACAAACGCTATACTATCATCCTGGAAAGTTTCATATCGATCCCTTTTGTAGTTTCCGAGAACACTACCGGACAAAAAAGTACCGGAGAAAAAGAATAATAACTAGATTCGATCTCGTTGCGAGCAACGAGTGGGTCTTCCGTCCAAATTTAGATGTGATTAGATAAGAATTTGACTGACATTTTCGTTCATAAATAATGATACAAATATATTGTCTAGACGTACAATTTAACTTTGGTAATGTTTTACAAATATTGATCATTTAAATGTTATAAATTAAAGACTCTCTCTACCTCTCGGCAACTAATTAAAGGGGTCAGCTTTTTTTCGAGAAAAAAGTTAATAATGTTATTTACTGCAATACAGATTCAACTGATCAGGCGAGTCAAGTCGCCCGGAGGCCTATTTTTTTAAATATCATTCTAGATATATCTCGCAAAACTGAACAAATTTTGTTCTACATGTCCTATGGAAATTTTCTGAAGAAAAAAGTTATTAATTGCGACATTTATCAGACTGTTAAGGCGAGTCATAAGGCCCGTGGGCCTTTTTCTTGATATCGTTTGAAAGATCTTGCAAACCTGAACAACTTTTGCTCTACATGTTTTATCAAAAGTTTCTCCAGAAAAATGCTATTGATTGTGACACTAATCAAACTCTTCAGGCGAGCCATGAGGCCCGTTCGCCTTTTTCATGATGTTGTTTGAAACATCTTGCAAAACTGAACAACTTTTGCTCTAGATGTCTCATTAAAAGTTTCTTGACTAAAATGTTATAGATTACAACAATAACCCAACTGTTCAGGTGAGCCATGAGACCCGCAGGCCTTATTCTTAACATCGTCAGTAACGCTTGCCAATCTGAACAACTTTTGTTCTAAATGTCTTATCAAAAGTTTCTCGAGAAAAAAAGTTATTAATGTTATTAATTGTGATACAAATTCGACTGTTCAGGCGAGCCATGACCCCCGCAGGCCTATTTTTTGATATCATTAGATAGATCTTGCAAAACTGAACAACTTTTATTCTACATGTTTCATCAAAGTTTCGTGAGGAAAAAGTTAATCATTGTAACAGAAATTCAATGGTTCAGGCGAGCCATGAAGCCCATGGACCCATTTCTTGATACGGCACGAAAGATCTCAATAAACTGTATAACTTTTGTTATATATGTCTAAAAAAAATATTTACGAGTATAACGTTATGCGACATTTATCACTGTTAAGGCAAGTCATAAGGCCCGTGGGCCTTTTTCTTGATATCGTTTGAAAGATCTTGCAAAACTGAACAACTTTTGTTCTACATGTCTTATCAAAAGATTCTCGAGAAAAAAGTTAGTAATTGTGACACTGATCAAACTGTTCAGGCGAGCCATGAGGCCCGTTGGCCTTTTTCATGATGTTGTTCGAAAGATCTTGCAAAACTGAACAACTTCTGTTCAAGATGTCTTATTAAAAGTTTCTTGACAAAAATGTTATAGATTGCAACAATAACCCAACTGTTTAGGTGAGCCATGAGACCCGCAGGCCTATTTATTAACATCGTTAGTTAACCCTTGCGAAACTGAACAACTTTTGTTCTACATGTCTTGTCAAAAGTTTCTCGAGAAAAAAGTTATTAATGTTATTAATTGTGATACAAGTTCGACTGTTCAGGCGAGCCATGACGCCCTGAGGCCTAGTTTTTTATATCATTAGATAGATCTTGCAAACCTGAACAACTTTTATTCTACATGTCTTATCAAAAGTTTCGTGAGAAAAAAGTTAATCATTGTAACAGAAATTCAATGGTTCAGGCGAGCCATGAGGCCTATGGGCCCATTTCTTGATATGACACGAAAGATCTCAATAAACTGTACAACTTTTGTTATATATGTCTAAGCAAAATATTTACGAGTAAATAGTTATGATTTAAAACGTGGAGAAAAATGAGACACTTTTTAAAACTCCATTTTCGACCCCTACCGAGCTTCAATACTAGGCACTTCCAGAAATTTTGAAAACCCAGGTGCACAACTACAACATGTCGTCTAACATCACTGAAAATTTCAGCACTCTAGCTTTTATCGTTTTTGAGTTTTTGTCTGGACAAAATGGTCATCTGAAAATCGATAAAAGGGGGATAACTTCCAACCGGAAGTGATTTTTCAAAAATTGAAACGGCGGTACAAACTTCAAATGGCAACGCATCAATCCTGAAAATTTGAAGCAAATCGATCCAGCCATCTCCGAGAAATCTTCTGCACAAAAATCGGTAAGGAGAAAAAAAAAGAATAATAATAATAATAATAAGAAAAGTGAAAAATCAACAATAGAATAATAGAAGGGTCTTCCGCTGAAGACGGAAGACCCTAATAATAACTAGACACGATCTCGTTGCGAGCAACGAGTAGGTCTTCCATCCGATTTGTTGATGCACTCGGAGTTAAAAAAAAAAAAAAAAAAAGACAAATGAGTCCCAATTTAGTTTCCGACTTTAAGACACTTTAGATATAATCAATTTTTCATATCATAAGCTTCTGAAGCAAAGTTGCGGTGAAATTCGTTTGAAATTCGACTCTCCAGGCGAGCCATAAGGCCCGCGGGCCTATTTCTTGATGTCATTTGTTAGCCCTCTATAGACTCAACAACTTTAGTTCTATATGTCTTTACAAAATATTTACCTGTAAAAAGTTATTGAGATCGACCGATATCGACAAAAAATCGACTCTACAGGCGAGCCATTAGGACCATAGGCCTATTTCTTGATATCAATCGATAGATCTCGATAAACTGAACAACTTTTGTTCAATATGTCCTTACAAAATATTTACCAGTTACAAGTTTTTGAAATCGACTGATATCGACAAAAATCGACTCTACAGGCGAGCCATGAGGCCCACAGACCCATTTTTTGATATTGATTGATAGGTTATGACACATTGAACAACTTTTGTTCAATAATGCTTTTCAAAAAATATGTCGTTTTAAAGATATGAGGCTTCAAATATTTACGATTTTGGCCCTTAAAATCTCTAATTACGTAACATATGACCTACTTTTTGATTTGATAAGATCAAGCTCGTTGAGATGAACATTTCCGCTTCTACAACTTATTATAAAATATTAATAGTTTCTGAGATATTCTCAAAAACATTTGGACCCTTCTGAACCCCTAATTTAAAGGGCCAGCCCGTTTTGCTTGATATCGTAAGAAAGGCCTTGTCATTTTAAACATTTTTTGCTCAACAAGTATTTAGAAATTCTTTACCGTTCTCGAGTTATCTCTACAAGAAATATTTAGGGGCCAAACTGTAGCTCCCTAACGGGGCCACATAGGGAAAAAACGAAATGTACATATTGTTTAGATTATCATTCTGAACAACTTTTGTTCAATAATGCTTTTCAAAATATTTGTCGTTTTCAAGATATGAGGCGTCAATTATTTATGATTTTGGCCCTTAAAATCCCTTATTACGTAACATATGACCTACTTTTTGATTTGATAAGAACAAGCTCGTTTAGATGAACATTTCCGCTTCAATGACTTATTACAAAATATTAATAGTTTCTGAGATATTCTCATAAACCTTTGGACCTTTCTGGGCCCCTAATTTAAAGGGTCAGCCCCTTTTGATTGATATCGTAAGAAAGGTCATGACATTTCAAACATTTTTTGTTCAACAAGTATTTAGAAATTCTTTACCGTTCTCGAGTTATTTCTAGAAGTAATTTTTAGGGGCCAAACTGTAGCTCCCTAACGGGGCCACATAGGGTAAAAACGAAATATGCATATTGTTCAGATCATCATTCTGAACAACTTTTGTTCTTTATTGCTTTTCAAAATATTTGTCGTTTTCGAGATACAAGGGGTAAAAAATTTATGGTTTTGGCCCTTAAAATCCCTTATTACGTAACATATGACCTAAATTTTTATCTGAATAGATTTGGATTGTTGAGATGAACATTTTTTGTTCTTTGACTTATACCAAAATATTAACGATTTTTGAGATATTTGATCTAGACTTTGAGCCCTTCTAGATCCCTAATTGAAGGGGCTAGCCCCTAAATCTTGATATTTTCGAAAAGATCTCATAAATGTGCACAACTTTTGTTCTACATGTCTTAACAAAATATTTGCAAGAAAAAAGATATTGGAGATCAAAGGTCAAAAATCACCGAAATCGGCGAAAAATTTTGGCATCCATTTTTTCAGGTCCAGGCGAGCGTTTAGGCAAATCGCCTCCGGTAAAATCGAATCCCCCACAAATCTTCTAAAATGTTTACTCTATCTTGTGTAGAAATTTCAAGACTCTAGCTTCAAAACTAACGGAGGAGATGTGTGGACAACAAGGCCCTTCAAAAAGTCACTAAAAGAGAGATAACTCCTGACCGGAAGTGACGTCAAGCACGAAATTTTGCAAGCAAAGTCTCGTCACCAAAAGACATCTTTCCTGAAAATTTCGTGAAAATCGATCGAGAAATGGCTGAGAAAAACGCGTGTACTACCAAGGAAAATAATAATAATAATAATAATGAAGAAGAAGAACGCGAACAATAATAGTAAGGTCTTCCGCAGGAGACGGAAGACCTTAATAATAAGAAACAGAGTAAAAACAATATGTTCCCAAACTTTGTTTGGGGAACATAAATATCAATGTACCAGTATTTCAGCAACTTTTTACTTTACAATACATATTACTAGTACAAAATATACATGGCAGTTTCAGAAATTATTAACGGTACTTGATATGATTTAAAAAATTCTTCCCAGACAGATGTTAAGCTTTTCTAATAGATATAATAGTATTACAAAGTGCTGAGCTTAGTTTTAGATATATCTATCTAGTAAGTAACATTTAGTAGAACTTTTAATAACACCCTGACTGACCTTGAGTCTGTCAAGGTTCTGGCCATACATATCAATGATTGTTGTCCCATTGTGCATCACACCTGTACCGGTCATCATCCACGTGCCCGACCTTATGTTGGTCATGGTGGACGGGAAGTCGATGTCGTTTGGTGAGTGGAGAGTGACCCCAATCTCAATTGACCCTGCCCACTTCTCCACCATTTTGTCTATGTGAACCTCAAATAATTCTTCCGGCCTGAGTACTCGACTGGTCAAAACCACACCATTATTGAAATCATCTAGCGCACTGAAAAAATAGTAAACAGAATGGTTATCTAATGCCAAGTCACACTGTATTCAGTGATGCAGAAATTGTCAATCTCTTGATAATCAAACAAACTTTGGTCTGTGTGCTGTTCTTTGGTTATTAATGACTGCGGCATGAGACCCACATCTTGTATGAAACATTAGCTTCTCCACTGGCTCAGCTTCTGAAAAGATATCAATGTCCCTCACAGTTTTACTGTGTTACTGTACACATATTATCCTAAATTTACTTATTTTTCAGATCAGTATTTGTCCCCTACCTTCAGATGAAATTTCATCATACATGTCCGGGTACTGTCTGAACAGATTCCTCGCCCTCTGAGTAGGAGACGTTATGTTGTTGGGGTAATTGGGATCACTGCGGTCCAGAATGCTGACCTTGACGGCCATGCCGTATAGATCAACCACGCCCCAAATTGTGGTAGGAGTCTCGTTAGACGCCACCCCTTGATCCTCCCCATTTATGTAGTAATGCAGATGTCCGTTAGATTTCCTGATAAGTCCTATTCTATCCCCTTCCTACAACAACAATTTACATCTTGTTTGGTATCTGTTAAATTCTGAACATTGAATTCACATTTTAATATATCCTAGTTTCTTGTCAGAAACATTTCGTGTCGAATCAAATTTTTTTATTTTAGCGTCAGGAAGAAAACAACAAAATTAAATCCAACACATATTTTTATTTTCAGAAAATCTTTCTTTCGATGTAAGAAATATTTATGTCTATTATTCGTCCTCTATTTATAGATGACATATTTTACTAGTGCAGTAATCGTCACTACTGTATCCGTAATGAACAGACATACCTGTATCCGTAATGAACAGACATACCTGTATCCGTAATGAACAGACGTACCTGTATCCGTAATGAACAGACGTACCTGTATCCGTAATGAACAGACGTACCTGTATCCATAATGAACAGATGTACCTGTATCCATAATGAACAGATGTACCTGTATCCGTAATGAACAGACGTACCTGTATCCGTAATGAACAGACGTACCTGTATCCGTAATGAACAGACGTACCTGTATCCGTAATGAACAGATGTACCTGTATCCGTAATGAACAGACGTACCTGTATTTTTTGTGATAATATATACTGTGGAATCATTAGAATTCGTGATGACTCAATTTTCGTGGAATTCATGGGTACCCCTCACCCACGAATTTACAAAGTGTGTCTGATACGTGACTGAGATGAAACCCATTCGTGTCATATTGAATGTCATATTTAAGATGCCCTTAGATCAACCTGCACTATGTAAGTATCCTCGCCCTTCTTCAGGTGATACGACACCAGGGCCGCATACCACGCCATGAGTTGGTTTTTCACAATAGATTTCAATTTACTATTTTACTGTGTGGTCACATGGTTGATGTTCTTCCATACAAGTTGGGGAGAGGGGATGTTATATATTGTTTGCATAGGTTATTTTGTAGTAGGTTGAGAAAATCCCTGTCCTGATGTGCCCTCTGAACATTGAGCAAGGCGAGGGCATGAGCTTTGTTTCTAGAGGTACATCCAAATTTTTTTTTTACGAATGTTATTGACAATAGGACTACAATATAAACACTTTAAACATTCTAATAGCTTGAGTAAAACAATTTAATGACCCAGATCACTGAGTAATGATTTGTTTGTGAATAGGTATTAACAACAGAATGCTTTATCCAACAAATGGTATATAAATGGTGTCTCTATCGTAATGGTATTAAAGAATGTTAAGATTGCACATAAGCAACATTGTTTATATACTTTGTATGATAATATGTCATTTTTAATTGATCACTAACAATAGGACCACGGGCCACATTGCTCACCTGAGTCACACTGGCCCATATTTAAAGATTTTCCCTATATATTTGCATGTAAAACTTTGATCCCTATTGTGGCCTCAACTTACTCTCAGGGGCCACGATTTTTACAACTTTGAATCTGCACTATGACAGGAAGCTGTCATGTAAATGTAAACTTCTCTGGTCCAATGGTTCTTAAGAAGAAGATTTTAAAAAATATTTACCTATTTATTTGCATGTAAAACTTTGATCCCCAGGGGTCATGGTTTTAAGAAACTTGAATCTGCACTATGTCAGGAAGATTTCATGTAAATTTCAGCTTTTCTGGCCCAGTGGTTCTTAAGAAGATTTTTTAATGACCCCATCCTATTTTTGAATTTTATGATTATCTCCCTTTTGAAGGGGACATGATCCTTCATTTAAAAAATCTTGAAAGCCCTTCACCAAAGGATGCTTTTTGCCAAGTTTAGTTGAAATTGGCCCAGTGGTTCTGGAGAAGAAGTCAATAATGTAAAAAGCTTACAGATGGATAGACAGGCGGACGGACAACAGGTAATCAGAAAAGCTCACCTAAGCTGAAAAATTAATCCAAAGAAAATCAAATTCACTACTAAGATAATAAAAAAAAATTCAGAAAAGTAAATACATCTACAGTACTTTTGAACATAAAACACATTTCTAGCATTAAATATACATCAAGTAAATCATATCTTGCACATTCTCACCAATCTAGTACTACATGAATTAACTGAAAAAGTGCTTGATAACTCACTGTTAATTCATCCAGGTTGTAGACACCATATTCTCGCCTTGTACCCTTGCCATTGGTCAGGATTCCACAGCCACTCATCATAATGGTACCTACAACATCCAGGTCTACACACATATCATAAGAGTACCTACACATCCAGGTCTACACACATAACTCAGTACCTACACATCCAGGTCTACACACATATCATAACTCAGTACCTACAAATCCAGGTCTACACACATAACAGTACCTACACATCCAGGTCTACACACATATCATAACTCAGTACCTACACATCCAGGTCTACACACATAACATAACTCAGTACCTACACATCCAGTTCTACTCACATATCATAACTCAGTACCTACAAATCCAGGTCTACACACATAACTCAGTACCTACACATCCAGTTCTACACACATATCATAACTCAGTACCTACACATCCAGGTCTACACACATATCATAACTCAGTACCTACAAATCCAGGTCTACACACATAACTCAGTACCTACACATCCAGGTCTACACACATAACAGTACCTACACATCCAGGTCTACACACATAACAGTACCTACACATCCAGTTCTACTCACATATCATAACTCAGTACCTACACATCCAGGTCTACATACATATCATAACTCAGTACCTACACATCCAGTTCTACACACATATCATAACTCAGTACCTACACATCCAGGTCTACACACATAACAGTACCTACACATCCAGTTCTACTCACATATCATAACTCAGTACCTACACATCCAGGTCTACATACATATCATAACTCAGTACCTACACATCCAGTTCTACTCACATATCATAACTCAGTACCTACACATCCAGGTCTACACACATATCATAACTCAGTACCTACACATCCAGGTCTACACACATAACAGTACCTACACATCCAGGTCTACACACATAACAGTACCTACACATCCAGGTCTACAAATTCATCATACAGAGTGGGGCTTCCCCTAACTACTCGCGATTTGCCACACCTATGATGTACATTAGTACATGTATTTCAAAGATGTTATCAATCCTAATGGAAGAATTTTTTTAGATAACTGTTTCTTCTCTTCTTTAGGCAATAACTAGAGTACTCCAAGAAACAAAGGTTTTGTCTGGGATGGCACTCTTCAGTTCATTCAAATCAATCCAGTCAATTCCTCTCAACAGACCAATAACATTTCAAAAAGCTAACAACCGAGCCAAACAGTTAGATATTAGTGATTTTTGTGCAAGCAATTCTTGAATAGAATGCATTCCGCCATTACAAACTTTTCGAGTTCCAACTTCAAATGAAATCTACTTCTGGAACTATTCATGTATTTTTAAGTAAATGGTATTCAATTTCTATTGAAATCCACGATGGCAGACAAAAATGGCACACAGGGCAAAAGTAATTCAAAAAATCAAAATATGACTTTAAAAACAAAATTTCCATTTATTTTTTTTTTTTGGTTATAGCATAACACTGCTTATGATGCCATATTGTATTATTTTTTACTGGTCCTCTGCAAAGTTTTCTGTGTTCTGCTGGGAAGGTACAAAATGCAGTATTTTTTTCAAGAATACTACAAATTTCAATAAATATTTCATTTAATGCACAAAAGAATTGAATGAGAAAATACAAGCTTATAAATGTCTTCTCCATATATTACAATCTAAGAAGCTTTTCAAAATTAAATTTACAACAAAACCATGTGTAAAAACTTTCAGTAGTATACATGTATTTAGTTGAATCTGAGAACCAGATAATGAGTTTTCAAATTCTGAAAACTTCATTAAGACAGAACTCTGCACAGTAACATATCTAATGTGAAATCATTCAGTATTTTAAACTTCATTAAGACAGAGCTCTGCACAGTAGCACATCTGATGTGAAATCATTCAGTATTTTAAACTTCATTAAGACAGAGCTCTGCACAGTAGCACATCTGATGTGAAATCAGTCAGTATTTTAAACTTGATTATGACAGAGCTCTGCACAGTACCATATCTGGTGTGAAATCAGTCAGTATTTTAAACTTGATTATGACAGAGCTCTGCACAGTAACATATCTGGTGTGAAATCAGTCAGTATTTTAAACTTGATTATGACAGAGCTCTGCACAGTAACATATCTGGTGTGAAATCAGTCAGTATTTTAAACTTGAATTCTGGGATGTTAGATTTACCTGATCTCATGTTAGTCATAGTTGCAGGGAAGTCCAGCATGGACGGATTGTGTGTTGTTATTCCGACCTCTATCGACCCTGACCATTTGTCCACAAGAACATCCAGGCGAATCTGTGAAGAACATAGTAAACAAGATGTGTTTGTGAAACACAAATGCCCCCGATAATGGCCAATTCCAAAGATGGCCAAGGTCACAAGGGCAAATATCTTGGTACCAGTAAAAAGATCTTGTCAAAAGAAATGCTCATGCATAATATGAAAGCTCTAATATTTACCATTTAGAAGTTATGACCAATGTAAAAAAAAATTAAAAGTAAGTCAAATGTCAAGGTCAAAAGGTTTAATATCAACAGAAAGGTCTTGTCACAAGGAACACTCATGTGAAATATCAAAGCTATATCATTTACTGTTCAAAAGTTATTAGCAAGGTTAAAGTTTTCAAAAAGTAGGTCAAACTCCAAGGTCAAGGTCACGGTGTCAAAAATGTTGGTACCCATGGAAAGGTCTTGTCACAAGGAACACTTATGTGAAATATCAAAGCTCTATTACTTACTGTTCAAAAGTTATTAGCAAGGTTAAAGTTTTCAAAAAGTAGGCCAAACTACAAGGTCAAGGTCACGGTGTCAAAAATGTTGGTACCCACGGAAAGGTCTTGTCACATGGAACACTCATGTGAAATATCAATGCTCTATCACTTACTGTTCAAAAGTTATTGGCAAGGTTAAAGTTTTCAAAAAGTAGGTCAAACTCCAAGGTCAAGGTCACGGGGTCAAAAATGTTGGTACCCATGGAAAGGTCTTGTCACAAGGAATACTCATGTGAAATATCAAAGCTCTATCACTTACTGTTCAAAAGTTATTAGCAAGGTTAAAGTTTCAGACAGAATGACAGAATTACAGATTTACAGAATTACAGAATGACAGACAGGACAAAAACAATATACCCCCCGATCTTCGATCTCGGGGGGATAAAAAGAAAGTGTTTCCTCATCAAGGTCAACAGAATGTACAATGTGACTGTGCTATAAATATTCAGAATACTAATTTGGGATTCTATACTTCTTGAGACGTAAAATAATTCTGTTCACTTTATTATAAACTGTGCTTAGTTTTTCTGTTACACTTATTTAGATATCTGTAAGATATAATAAAATCATTGGTAAACATCCAATACCTACTCAAGTTTTAGTTAACATGTACAATAAAACATGCTTATGACAAAGTGCTAGAGACAAACAATTTCGATTTATCATAAATGTAATTCATTTTATCCAATAAGTTCAAAATATGTTTTAAAACTACAGGGAATGAAAATCACTTCACTGTAAGCCTGAATTCATTATAAACATGTTCACTGTGACCGTGTTTTACTGTTAAAAAGATGGCTCTCAACCTTACATGTACATGTATGTACTCTTAGATTAAAGTTTTTAGCATCATATTGTAATCCCATGTAACTGCCTGCTAATACCCAATCAATGTTGCAACCGACATGTACATTTCATACGTCACTAACCTCAAATAACTCATCATTTTTAAGCGGTCGATTGGTCATAACTACACCATTGTTAAACTCATCAAGTGGATGCCGTCTCTCGGCCGTACGTCGATTGTTGCTGAGTTTGACCAAACTCCCACAACGTTCGTGGAATGTCAGTCTCTCATTAGACTGTGAGTTCACATTGTCCAATCCTAAAGCCTCCACATTTCGGGTCAGGTCGTTCACAATCTGATTGGACAACTGGGTAAGGAACTCGTTGGCAAGCTGACTGGCTACATCATTAGAAATTCCATCTGCAAAGTGAGCACAAAAAATCTCTTTATTTCCAGACATTTACATGATGATTTTGTGAATTCTCTCACAACTTTACGTAACGTACATAATGTAAAGTTTATTTATTTTTACGTATAACAAACAAGTTCTACAAATTATATCAATGCTTCCCATCAGTTCTGTTAATCATGTAAAAGGACTAATTAATGTGGTAGGAAATTGGAGTACCCGTAGGAAACCAAGGTGTCCCAAAAAGCAACCACATTACACTGTCACATACAATCAACGCTCGGGTCGCAGCGATGAAAAGTGAGTACATTAACCAGTGCAATACCTAGACACCTGCTGTAGCAATAAGTCAAAAGAAAATTTATAATTATACTGTCAAACAAGACATTCAAGTTTGAACAAAATATACATGTAATTAGCAGTTCATTGCAATTCAAATCTCATCTAGGTTTCACATGAATTTTCACTAAGGGATTTAGCCCTTATCATTTATAGCTCTTTTATTTTGTAAATACCTAATCACAGTATAGAAAAACTGAACACTATGTAAATATCTAATCATATTGTAGAAGAACAGAACACAATGTCATTTATCCCTACCGTTTTCCTGGTTGGTACCAGGTGTGTTGTCAACCACGGTGACCTGTGCACACTTTCCATACATATCAATAATGGCGTATACTTTAGCAGCAATGCCATTGGCTGCTGGGCCCTGATCCACCCCATTCACAAGAAAGTGGAGAGTGCCGTCTGTCGTCCGCATCACTCCAACTTTCTCACCTGAAGGGAAAAAAAAATTATTCACACATTTTCAATCATTTCAAACATCAAACTAACCATAACTAAAGCTTGTCTACACTAAACACGAAAATACACAAATTCATCCATTGTTTATATCTACTTTGTTCAGTTTAGATGGTAGGTGCCAGTAAAACCTATGAAAGCTATTTTTCAATCATGTCCTTCATTTGGTTTTGCACAGATTTTGACATGAGGGGATTGTTAGTGGGACAAATATGCATTACTGCATAAGTGAATGTGCTCAGTAAGTTTCTCATTCGCAGTTTCATCACCCGAATTTGACTGATACACAAACTAGGCAAGTGATAAGTATTCAGGGAGTAATCTTATTTTATCATGTTATTTCGTTGTTCATATGTATCATATTCAGGGTATTACTTGTAAATATGAAATTGATTTTATGTATCCACTTAAGTAAAACATTTCTAAAGTGTTTTGAATTTCTTACATTTACATATATACATGTATTTAAAGAGAAGCCGCTTTTAATACATTTTATTGTCTTCCTCACTGACTGTAGGTCCACTCCGTCTCACTTTGCCATTCAAAGTTCGACTATATGTACCTCCTACACAGAAGAGCTCCTATCTCAAAACTGGCATATTAGTGACTTTGATAGATTGAAAGTAGAAATATGGAAAATAGACACAGCATATACAATTTGTTTCAGAAACATGTATGCCTCCCATGGTATAAAATTGAAAAGGGTTATACACATGTATCATTTGCACAGGCATCTGAAGTATGGATATTACTACCCACCCTTTTTTTCGCAATTTTTTTTTTTGGTGGCAATAATTTCTCTGAAATGTATGAATTCCCAGTCTATCTCATCCCTCTTTTGATTCATGTAATCGTTTCACGCTTTTTGTAAGCTTTAGAGATTGGCCTTCTACCGGTATAATAAAATACACTGTATTTTATTATACCTGAAGACGGCCAATCTCTAAAGCTTACAAAAAGCGTGAAACGATTATATGAATCAAAAGAGGGATGAGATAGACTGACTATTCACACATTTCAGAAAAATTATTGCCACCAAAAAAAAATTATGAAAGGGGGGGGGGGGGGGGTAGTAATATCCATACTTCAGGTGCCTGTGATCATTTGTAGTGCCAAAACAATTCAATACAATTGAGCAGACAATATCTTCCTATCTCCAGAGTAGATGGACCTTTGACCATGTGACCTCAAAATTAATAGGGGGTAATCTATATAGTCCTTAAAATATACCAGTGTACCAAGTTTGATGCCTGTCAAACAAATTCTGGTTTTCAAAATTTAGAAAAGACAATAAATTAGTCCCATTTCACCCATGACCTTTGACCATGTGAACCCAAAATCAATAGGATTCATCTACTCCTTACAATGTACCAGTGTACCAAGTTTTAATTTCTGTCAAGGAAAGGGTTCTCAAGACATTGAGTGAACAATATCTTCCTATGTCCAGAGTGGATTGATCTTTGACCTTTGAACATGTGACATCAAAATCAATAGGGATCATCTACTCCTTAAAATGTACCAGTGTGCCAAGTTTTGATAACTGTTAAGCAAAGAGTTCTTAAAGGGACTGATTCATGATCCCCCCAAATTCTGTTTTTCACTTTAAATTTAAGGATCAAAATTTACTGTGTTTAAAAGGTTTCACAAAAACTTATTTATAATGTAGGTTTATATGCATTATTACATAATCTCATTTCAGAGAGTTTATTATTTGTTTTGTAAACAAAAATTATGGTTATTGTGTACAAATTTTCAATAGAAATGGATATTGATCTACGTTTATCATATCTATCACATTTCAAGTATTCTTTTGGTAAAATTTGTTATCTAAAAGATAAATTTTTAACTGTGAAAAATTAAAATGCTTTACATCACGGAATTAACTTTTCACTGGTTTGTTTGTTAACATAAAAAGACACTGAGTTATGGCTGAAATATTGCTTTTATTCTTGCATTCAGAGAGTCAAAATTTGGGCTGTCAAGTGTCAACATTAAATGAGTTATATATATGTTTAACATTAAAAAAAAAAAATTATTTTCAAAAATCCTTATTTTTAAGATATTGAGCACACAAGACTTAGTCTACAGACCGATGGACTAACAAACAGTTTAACAGGTGTAAAACAATATGCCCCCTCTTTTTCAGGTGGGAGGGGGGGGGATCATAAATAAAGCATTTAAGACTTTCAACGACATTCGTGTATTTGATTGGAATTATAATTTGCGGGTATTTTAGAATGATCTAAATCTAGCAAGAACCTAATCCAAGATTCCTCTGACTCTTACCCCTGCTTTTATATCGTGATATCTCCGCATATGTCACAATATAAAAGTGGGATAAGAGTCGGAGGAAATCTCGGATTAGCAAGAAACTAATATAAAACCCTGGGAGAGAGCTAGAATTAGCTGTCTCTGCTGCCTATTCCCATATATTATATTAAAGCACCTTCGTTGAGCTGATCTAGGTCTGCTCCGTATTCCTCGATCACAGAGTGTCCATCTCTCAAAATAGAGCTCCCCGACATCACCCATGTTCCCTCGCGAAACCCAGTAGCACTGATTGGAAACTTCAGTGTGCTTGGATCACACGTCGTCACACCGATCTCAATGGAACCACTCCAGGAATTTACCTTAACATGAGAAGGGAAAATCACTCAGATGACTTATGAATCATTTCTGAATCTTGGTTAGAGAAAATTCGAACTATCTTAATCAATAATATCTCCTTTAATGCTACAGTATTATAATCTCATTCGATGAATTGCATTCTGACAATGTTCCACTAAGCGATTCATTAGAGAGAGTCCAGCCGTGATATAATATTGACATAAGGCATGGTTATCGTGATAGGTGCTAGCTAGGTGCCTACCTTTCTGTCGATACGAACTTCAAAGGGGACATTGTCCTGTAGTGGATCCGCGCTCATAACTACCCCATTGTTGAATTCCTGAGTGGGATGGTTCCTCTGGGCCGTACAGTTGTTATTACTGAGTGTGACAAGCGTTCCAACGCGATTGTGGAACTTCAACGCCATCGCCATCGGCCATTGGCGATGTGTTTTTCTTCTTACTTTCGGATAAAAACGGGCAGTCAACCTGCATAAATGTTTATGTGATGCAATGTATTGGATCTAAATATTTTTTTCCAGAAGTAATAAATAAAATGTAATTTTTTAAGCCTTATATTACATATTAGTTGAACGCTGAAGTGGAAACAATATAAATTGTCCGTCTGTCTGTCTGTGGTTTTCTCTAGACAAGCCAGTTCATGTACACATATCATGATCTAATTCACGCCAAGACTGAATAACATTCAATAGAACCACATTACATGCTGAATAATAGACTTAACCGTCGTTTATCTCTTAAAGTAATTCCACCCCCTGTTACGTCATCAGATTTTGCAAAACCAATGATTTATTTAGATTTATGCATGATAGGAACATAAATTTTGTTGGAGTCTTTTCCGATAGGTATTGCAAAAAATCTTGTTAAAATAAACTATTTCAAAAGTCTTAAGTTATAGATGAGTAATCAATGATACGTTTTAAATTATTGAATCCAAGGGCAATAACTCTGTTTAAATTATCGATTTCTTTTCTGCGGTAGAATTCCTTTAATTTTTTACAGACATTTTATATATTTTTGTGAATATACAGTTTCATGAAATTGTTATAAATGCTAAATTATATCGTCATAACCAGTTTGAATGCTGTTTAAGGAAAATTGCAATTTTGTGACCGTGATATATGATTCTGTTTATGTACGTCTCGCATCTTAAAAAGTGTGATGACCTTTGTATCTTATTTGATAATTTGTGTTTTATAACTCTAATGAATAAAAATAAATACACTTTTCAAACTTGTATCAGATAAAACCGCGAGTATGGAGTTGCGATCATTGATAACGATTTTCCTACGCCGGAGATTTCGGTATAGGAATTTCTTGGCATGTCTCAGAAATTGTTCTCCAAACCGTGGGAATATTTGGGTAATCCTATATTCAAAAGCTAAACTTTAAAATAAAGGCAGCTTATTTCAAATTATGAGCACTATGTAAACGTATTATGTGTGTTTTACAAATCCTAGGAAAATAAATGAATATAGATGTATTCACGTGAGTTTTGTAAACGAGCATATTTTGGACGAGTTCGGACGGAGATTTTGAAGGGGGTGGTTGATTGTATTGTTTAACGTCCGGCTCGAGAATTTTTCACTCATATGCAGAAGAGGGTTTTAAAATAATTACAAATATGAACTACTGTATCAATACACACTCTGCATCAAGAAAAGGTCTTTATTTTTTTTTTATTTTTTATATTACAGAAAGTCGGCATCGGATATCGATCGCCTAATGCGTAAAGGTCGTGACGGCGCAAGGATCACCCCAACAAAATGTATGCACGAAAGACTTGGGGAGTGTTTTCCTTTTCACCTGTCAACCTTTATTTTGTTTATCACCATGTATTGAGTCTCTTTCTACTTTGTGAGCGCGTATCAAGCGAAACCTAGCTATACCGGTCATAGTTTGAAGGGAATGGAAATCTGGGGGGGGGGGGGGGGGGGGGGGGGAATCATGAAATTCAGGACATATTCTTGTCGCTTATTAGAAAGTCAATAAAATTAGACAGAATGGAGGCAGAACTTTGAAATCTTAACAAGCGCGATAGAATACAACTTTCTCTTACGATTCATTCCGAATATATTATATCCTTTCTTGGTGGTCACAATTTGTAATTTTGACCGATTACAGGTTGTTGGGTTTTGCCAACTTTTGGGGGTTTTTTTACGCAAAGGCTGTAGAAAACTTTGGAGTGCAAAAAATACAAGATAAACTGACAAATAAGTCGATATGGCGTCAAAATATGTTAATTTGAGTGTTTTAGCTGAATGCACGAAATCATGACCATGCCAAGAAATCCCTTTCGGTCTGAATAACGTGCAAACAGAACCAAATTACAGTTTTCCTACACCGGAGATTTCGGTAGGAATTTCTTGGCATTGATGTGAAATGTACATGTAAATTCCTACAAGTATTTGTTTAAAAAAAATAGTCTGACAGACGTTTCGTCCAAAAAGGCTCAAACGTTTCAGCCCAACAAGTTGGACATTATTGCCCAAAATCGAGACACACGGTCTTTGGACGACGAGACACACGGTCTTTGGACGACATTTCGTCCACAAGATGGGGCCATATTACATTTCAACAGCACTATAGTATACCGTACATTGACATTTTGGCCCAGAGACAATTAATTAGACCCAGAGACACTTTATTAGACCCAAAGACTCTTCGGCCAAACAACAGTTTAGCCCAAATATATAAATAAAGACATGCACATATATCAACCATTTAATCTGAATTTTGGGGGGAGGTAATTTGTTTATTGTTGTTTTTATTTGATCATTAATTGATTGCCCAGTGTATTTTTTTTAACTGCTTGGAATATGGTATAGAATTGAAGTGAATCTGGCTATACGTGCTAATCGTTAAACAATTAATAAAACACGCGCGCTGATTGGTACGTGCTCTTGTCCGTGTTGTCGTTATATATGATCTTTTTGGAAAACTTGGGGGTGTTTTTAATGACAATATTAATTAACTAAGAAATGACAGTTGTGTTTAAAATGCAGTTGTATTCATAGTTTTATTTACCATTTATATCAGCAAAAAGTCTGTTTCATCTTACTTGTGAATATCTTTAACGAATTTATTATAAGGTTCTTTACTCAATTTAACTTTCTAAATGATTGATATATATATTTATACATAATTATTAAAACTTATTTATTATCATTCACATTTTTAATATTAAAACTGAAATATTCACTTTATATAATAAGGTTGTAAGGTTATTTTACTTTTTATCATTTATAACTTCTGGCGCAATATGAATAAATGTGATAAAATAAAATGTTATAGAATTAAATTTCACCTTGATTCCGTGATCCCTGAAAGGGCCCCATAATTGCCCTATAATCGCGCTCGAGTAGCCCGTACCTGTTCTTTGATGTTCTGACATGTTGGCAATACGGGATAAGCTAATTATGAGTAGTTTGACTAAATCATTTAATTGACACTCACCCTAGTCAAGTTCATTGCACACCACTCATAAGCTGCTATCGGAACAAGAAATATGTCAGGTGAGATTATTAAGTTAAAATATTTTTTTTTAAAATATTATATATGATTTATATATAAGTTCCCATTTGTCGCCAATGAATAAATGAAACTTGAATTTAAAAACACGAACACAAATTATTCATCCACCAAAAAAGTCCCTTTATTAAAATAAATGTATTTAAAACATTTCACTAATCAATATTTCTATGTACAGACATAACTTACAAAACGAGTCAAAGTGTTAATGTGCTGTGCATTGCTTGGACAGTTAATCGATCCTTGTGTGATGTCATAGGTTTTTGCAAAAATCTTTATCAAATTAAACTTAGCGCATGATAGAAATATATCTTTCTGAGAAATTTCGTTCACTGCATAAAATAAGAAATTTGGTAAACTATCGATATTGAAAAAGTGTATATTTTCTATAGATAATCAATTCTTTATAATTAAAAAAATGTTGTCAAGGGCAATAACTCCTATGCTGGTATGTCTATCATGCATGATTTCCCTAATATCCACAATTAATTTATACATAGTTATGAATTAACAGGTGTTTTTTAACTGTTGACATTTAAAATTTGTGATTTCAACAAGTTTTTATCTATTTTAAATATTCTGTACAACGAAAATGTGTGATTTTCAGATGTTAACATATACTTTCGGTTTTTTGGTGTTTTTTTTTATGTCTGACATCTTTAAAAATGTGGCAACATACACATTTTCTTTGGTTATTGTTTAAATTTAACTATATTTAATGGAAATTAATACAGGTTTTGCACTTTTAATCATTATTATTGATAAATCACATGAGGATCAATCCACCTTAAACTGAAATATAAAGTACTAAAATTATAAAGATTAATCAAAATAGTACAATCTGATTTTCATATGTAGGCACCCTATTATTATAAAATCTCAAAAACTTGGAAAATTGCAAGAATTTCAAATTATACAAAAGTGTATGGATATAAGTGACACTGATACCGTCATATAATCAAAACCAATGCATTCATATCATTATCACGTGTACCGTGCTTTAGAGTATGCCAAATCGACATTACGCGAAAACATCCGACTGTCAAGTTTTACGCCATGTAAATCAGTCACATGACCTCTTTAACATTACAGAAGAGCAAACATGGCGACGGCTATGTACTTGGAACACTACCTGGACAGTAAGAGTTGCATTTGCATATGATTTTATTTACTTACATAAATTTAATTACTATAGAGTACAACATAAAGTATACAGCCCTTATATTCTGTGTATCGAAACATTTAAAATGGGTCCGTTTTCTTGGTTTAACCGATTCAACCGAATGTTACCGAAATTGCGCCAGAAATGACATAATTGGAATATGTTAAAACTTTTCGCCGAAGTGTCTCAGTGAAGTTAAGGGAACATTTTGAAAAGTGTTTTGGTTATAATAATGAATTGAAATGGTTAGAGAAGAATACTTCTTCATGAAAATCCATTCAGTTAATTGAAATGTCAAATTTTAAACTTTTTAAGGGACTGTTTCAAAATTGGATTTATGTTTAATCTGTTTCTGCAGGTCTTGAAACATTGCCGACAGAGTTGCAAAGAAACTTCAACCTTATGAGAGACTTAGACCAGCGCACTCAAGGTAAAATCATTTAAACTTTTAAAAAGAAAGAATAACAAAGAATTGTGAGAGTTTCTGAGAAATTCACCCTTGGAAGTTGGAACTTTAAAGAAAATATGTGTATTATGTCTAGAAGTTAAAAAGTGGATAAGCCAGGGTCATCATTCTCAATTGTCTTCAAATTTTTCAACGACATCAGTGACATCCATATTATGTATAATTTTATGTGTGTTAAATAACATAAATTAAAAATTTAGAAGTGAATTTTTGTCCATATACAGTAATTAGTTTATTCTTTGAATGTAGTCTATGCGAAAACCGTCGGACCTGACCAATGTGCAGTGCATCAGGTCCGATGCATCATTTTTTACACCGAACTGGAATTATTTTAACGCAGAGTCATTTAAATGTTTGTTACACAGTAAAAAAAATATCACAGAAATCCAAATATGTAAGTGAATGTGATTAAACCGCATGGACCGTCTAAAGTATTATGCGGGAGAGATCCCCGGTATAGTATTACTAGTATAATAAATAAGATTTGCTTGGTTTTACATTTTCACGTGTTTTACATTAGGTTTTTTGGTCTGACCAAATTTCGTTCGGTCCGGTGTGTTCATTGATTACACAGGACCGAATGTCCTGTGTGGTCCAAAAAACTTTCACATAGACTATGAATGTTTTAAAATGTTCAACTTCCAGGAGTACATTCGGTACTTTATTCTCTTCAATATCATAGTATTGCCCAAGTATTATCATTTATTTATTTTTTTAGATCTTCTGAAAGACATTGACCACTTATCTGAAGAGTACTTAAAAAATGTTAGAGGAATGTCGTCAGAGAAACGGACTCAAAAACTAACAACTATAGAAGGCAAATTCTCCAAAAGCAGGGAATATGGTGATGACAAAGTACAGCTAGCCATGCAGACATATGAAATGGTAAATCTATTGTGTGTGTGTGCAGCGCTAAATACTGCACTTTGTGTAGCTCTGTGTATGTCCAATACCATATATTAGAAATTTCATTCATGTATCCATTATTCACTTTGTATTTCTAAGTCCTGCAGAAAAGAACTTTATACCACAGCAGTACATGTCATAATAAATGTATTTGAATACATGTACGTGCATCTCTGCCATAAAAAATTCGAACAGGGAATAGAACGGTGTTTATGCCCCCATGAAATAATTTTTAACCCCATTATTCCCACATAGACATGCCCTTGGAATTCTCTACCACCTTTTTTAAAAGAAATGTTTCTTGTTTTTCATTTTTATTTGATACTCAAATTCTTTCCACCACTACACAAGGTATACTAATTTTCTAGAAATATGCATACCTTTCTGAGTTTCATCTGGGAAT
>NC_079164.1:87257326-87299826 GCF_947568905.1 Ostrea edulis | reverse complement strand
CCTATTGAGTTTGGAGAAAAATGATCAAAGGTCAAGGTCACAGTGACCGAAAATAGAATGAAAATTTCAGGAAAATTTGGTTTCCGGATGATAACTCCGAAAGTTTAAATCCAAATCAAATGAAACTTTGATCTATTGTTGCGTACGAGGTAAGGAAGATCCCTATTGATTTTGAAGAACAAAGGTCAAGGTCACAGTGACCGAATATAAAATGAAAATTTCAGAAATATTTGGTTTCCGGATGATAACTCGAAAACTTTACAATCTAATCAAATGAAACTTTGATATATTGTTGGGTACCAGATAAGGAAGACCCCTATTGATTTTGGAGAAAAATGATCAAAGGTCAAGGTCACAGTGACCGAAAATAGAATGAAAATTTCAGGAAAATTTGGTTTCCGAATGATAACTCCGAAAGTTTAAATCCAAATCATATGAAACTTTGATATATTGTTGGGTACCAGGTAAGAAAGACCCCTATTGATTTTGGAGAGGTCAAAGGTCAAGGTCACAGTGACCGAATATAAAATGAAAATTTCAGAAATATTTGGTTTCCAGATGATAACTCAGAAAGTTTAAATCCGAATCAAATTGTACTTGAAGATATTGTTATGTACCAGGTAAGGAAGACCCCTATTGACTTTGGAGAAAATAGGTCAAAGGTCAAGGTCACAGTGACTGAAAATAGATTTAAAATTCCAAAAGGATTTTCGTTTCCAGAGGATAACTCGAAAAAATTTAATTTGAATCAAATGAAACTTGGATATATTGTTGGATACCAACAAAGCAAGGCCCCTATTGATTTTGGAGAACAAGGGTCAAGGTCACAGTGACCGAGTATAGATTGAAAACTTCAGACAAATATGGTTTCTGGACAGTAACTCGAAAAGTTTAAAACTGAAATTAGTTCTTCACAATTATGAATATACCACGTCATTCCTGGCTTTACAATGTATCCCATGCAACTTGGCTCATGCACCCCTGGGTGCATATACTGATTTTTTCTGTTTTGTTTTGAACTCATTGAATTTAAAATCCTTTTTTCTACTTTTTATTGATATATGCAAATTATCACGATATGTATTGTATCATGTGTCAAGTATCGTGATACGTATCGGATCAACTAGAAAGGGTATAGTCCAACCCTTAATGTCCAGACTGTGTCATTAAGGGCATGTTTCTCACACATTTCAGATTCAAGTTTGTTTTAACTATGATTCCTTGGACCAGTATTGGACCGCAGTGAATCAGAGTTTAAAGTTTTGCTAAGAAGTTCATATCATGAAAATCTTTTCAAGAACCACAGGCTACAATTTGTCAAGTTGATAAGTTACACGTGTAGATTATTTTTGTTCCACCCATCTCCCCCTCCCCCCGAGACCAGAATGAGAACCATGGGTCACAAAAACTGAGTACATTGCTAATAAAGGGATAAAAAAAAAACTTGTTACAAAAAATACAGTCTTCCTAGTTCCTATGATTGCAAATGATGTGATTACTGCCTTTATATACTATTCTGTTCTTTTAAGAATATGATAATTGTATAAGTATTTTAGGAATGGATAAGTGATGAGTAGGGCAGAAGTAGAATTCTAGATTGTTCAGACATCTGTACACCGATATAGTAGAATGTTGTTTTTCGTAACTGTCGTTTTCTGTTCGCAGTGCCCCATTGAGTGGTTCCACTTCGCTTGTGTTGGGTTGACAGTGAAGCCCAAAGGGAAATGGTTCTGTCCGCGATGCACAGAAGAAAGGAAGAAAAAATGAACTGGATCAACATCAGAGTGCATGCAGAACTGAATTGGAATCAGAACACTGTATAGAAAGTCTGTCCGGTTCTTATACTGGCTCAGCCTGAACATCTAGTACAGAAAAACAGTTTACAAGGAGTGCATGTGTGTCCATAGAACTTGATAACTTATTCTATTTATTTGATATCAGCACTTGATCAAAGATCAAGCTTTTGATGGTAGAATTAGATATCATTATGAAATGTATTGAACAATGCTGTTTTCTTTAGATCTGAGAAGTGTGCCCAAATATTTGAAGCGTTCAGTTATTTTTATTATCAGATGCACCATTGTACTTGTCACTGAAAACAAATGGCATTCACACAAGAGTATTAAGATGATTCCTTTACTAACAAATTGTTTTTATGCTCTGTATTCAGAGATTCAAGGGCATATAGTTTTTTGTCTGTCTGTCTGTTTGTCCACAAAAACCTTAACCTTAGCCATAACTTTTGAATGGTTAGTAATGGGGCTTTCATATTTCATATACATGTATGTATTCCTTTTGACAAGACTTTTTTTGGTACCAAAATTTATTACCTTCTGACCTTGGAGTTTGACGTACTTTTGAAAAACTTTAATCCAGGCCATAACATTTGAATGGTTAGTTCTGTAATTCTTTCATATTTCACATGTGTATTCGTTTTGACAAGACCTTTCTTTTGGTACCAGAATTACTTTGCTGCCGTACGGAGGGCATTAGTGTTTCGCAAACACCTCTTGTTACTGTACACATTGTTACTGATTGATGTCTCGTTAAATGTCAGAATCGTGTTTTTCTTCGATTCATGAGGAATTAACATTTTCTTAGCAATATAGTATTTTCATTGCAACAATTGAGTCCATGATTGGTAATAATATTGTTGGAATGCATTACAATATTTTGTGTAATTTCATTTTTGCACGGTATTGGATTGATTGCACTTCTCTATGTCATTAGTTTTGACCATGGTAGTCATTTTAATACTGGAATCAATGAACATTGTACGCTAAATAATCAGATAACAATATTTCATCAAGGTTACTCTATAACTTTGTCAATGGTATACACATTTATCATGTTTCCGGTTCAATTGACTAATGTTAAGGAAAGTTATGGCCCTTGAATTTAAAAAAAAAAGGAATCCCGTGCATTGAAGGTTTCTTTAGAAACATTTTTCCCACTAAGTTTGCAGATACATGTATAATTGAATTTGTAGAGTTCATAATTTTCAATATGGCTGCAGATATTGAGCCAATATTTGGTGTGTATTTGTATATTGACAAGTTAAAAGATGAAATGCAAATGGATGCTTTAAAACAGAGTTATGTCCCTTGGACTTTTCTCAACATTTTTTAATTGTTTGCAGATTGTGAGCTAACTGTTTCTGTGTCATTGTATGCTTGTACTTAAGAGGTAAATCAAATTTTTACTGTAATTTAATTACTTTTCATCAAATATATGGTCCTTGGATATAGAAAATTTCTTCAAAGTTTTGTAAACTGTTTTCACTATGCCTGCAAATACTTATATATTGAGCTGATGTTTTGACATAACATAGATATACATGTATATTAAAAAGTTACAGAATAATTAATGTTTTTCTGCAATTGATTTATTTTTTATCAGAGTTATGGCCTGTTGGCTCTTCAGACAACTTGAGACAAGCAGATGTTGAGCTTTTTTTAAAAGTAGAAATATGATGATTTGCAGCTCAAACTCATCTTTAGTTTCAATTGAGGGGGTAATTTTCACTTAAACACCATTTTACTTGGCCAGCGAGCATTCATGTCATACTGACATGCATTATTTAGTTTCTTCTAGGGATTTTTCTCTCCGTCACCATGGCCAAAGATCTCGCACATTTCAGTATTTATAGATGATTTAAATTTGTGCTTCATCGTTAAGTGAATCCTGTGTTTTGAGTTAACCCAAGAAGAGGGGTACTTCCGCTGGAAGATGTTTTTGTTGTTGCTCCATTGACAAGCATTTTAACAGTTTTACTGTAGTTGACATTATTTACTTGTTCATTATTTTGGACTTTGACCACACAGTCACTAGTTCGTACCTGTTTTATTCACTTTTGTTCGCATACAGACAAATCAATGGTATACATGTATTTTCCCTCAAACAGACCAAATCTTACGTTATTTCATTCAATTCCGGTCTTCTTTTTTTATTTTTATTTTGAGCAAGCTTCTACTGAAGAGCAATTTCATTCAAATGTATTACATCTCAGTTTTTGCTTGACACAAAATATACCAATATATGCCATTGTTACTGTTATGTACAAAATAAATCATTACAAAGCTATGTATACGTGTTGTGTTTAGATCCCCATCTTAACACTAGCATATGTTGTGCTAATAATAACTTGAAATGGTGTGCAAGCAAATCAAATGCATGAAGATAATTTTTATGTACATCATTTCATGTTTTATGCACAATCAATGGCAAGATATGATCATTTAATGTTTACATATAATAAGAGGCTTTAATATTTTGAAATTTATGACTTCTCCAGACCAGTCACAGATGGGAAAGTGGCAAAAACAAACAAGAGGCCCATGGGCCACATCACTCACCTGAGTCACCTTGGCTCATATTTAAAGATATTTCCTACATATTCGCATGTAAAACTTTGATCCCTATTGTGGCCCCAACCTAATCCCAGGGGCCATGATTTTTTCAAAATTGAATCTGGATTATGTCGGGAAGCTTTCATGTGACTGTAAACTTTTCTGGCAGAATGATTTTTCAGAAGATATTTAATGATTTTCTCTATATATTTGTATGTAAAACTTTGATCCCCTGTTGTCGCCTCATCTTACCCCTGGGGGCCATGATTTTAAGAAACTTGAATCTACACTATGTCAGGAAGCTTTCATGTAAATTTCCACTTTCCTGGCCCAGTAGTTTTTGAGAAGATTTTTAAAGATTTTCTCCATATATTTCTATGTAAAACTTTTATCCCCTATTATGACCCTATCATATCCCCTGGGGCCATGATTTTAACAAACTTGAATCTGCACTATGTGGGAAGCTTTCATATAAAGAACAAGGTACGGTTGTATACATAAAAAGGCCCCAAAAAAATTCTCTCTATAAAATGTGTCTGGAATTAACCTTAATCAGCGTTTTAAGAAAGTAAAATAAATGCCAGGTATACTATGTCAACAAAATCAGAATGATAGTCCTAAATGGATAGCATTATGACATCATGAATAAGACATTTCCCGCCTTTTTCTCAAAATAAGCCTGAAAACTGTCAAATGTCATACAAATTATTGCTCAGGAAAAGATGTGCGCATTTGTCGAGCAAAATGAAAATGATATATATTGTGTATTATTTTGAGATGAAAAACATGCTTCAATATGAATTTGCTCGACGCATGCGCTGTATGTTTTCTAAAAGGAAAACCACCTGAATTTGTGGATATTTTCATTGAAAATGGCATTTTTGCAATTTTATGCCAACTTCAAGCTCTCGTCATATGACACAAATCATTTTGATGATCAAACTGAGTGAATTTTGGGTTTGCTAAACTATTCCTTAATTGAATGCCAGGATTTGAGCTCCAAGTGAAATCATCAATATTTTGGGCCAGATGACTGTAGAAACTGTACCTACTTCTTTCAGCTTTTCTGGCCCAGTGGTTCTTGAGAAGATTTTTAAATGACCCCACCCTATTTTTAGGTCACCTGAATCAGTCAGGTGACCTATTGCTATCTGTTTTTGTCCGTCGTCGTGCGTTAACATTTGAACATTTTCAGCTTCTTCTCTGAAACCCCTGAACCAATTTTGGCATATTGCATCTGTGGGTGGAGGGGAACAAAAATTGTAAAATTCGTGGGGCAAAAACCATCAAAATGAGTGTAATTTTAAAAAATCTTCTTTACTCCTGGACATCAAGAAGCCAAACTGTGGCATAATTATAATGAGCGTTGAGCCCTCTACCAAAATTGTGAAATTCATGGCCCCTGGGGCAGGGGTTCTTGTGTTAGGGTGGGGCTCTATTGGTCATATAGTGAAAATGTAGAAATTCCTTGAAAATCTTCTCTGTCTCTGGGTATTAAGTAGACAAACTAATAGCATGATAATGATGAGCAAGGATGCCTCTTTAAAAATTGTGAAATTCATGGCCCCTGGATCAGGGGTTAGGGTGGGGCTCTATTGGTCATATAGTGAAAATGTAGAAATTCTTTGAAAATCTTCTCTGTCTCTGGGTATTAAGTAGACAAACTAATAGCATGGTAATGATGAGCAAGGATGCCTCTTTAAAAATTGTGAAATTCATGGCCCCTGGATCAGGGGTTCTGGTGCTAGGGTGGGGCTCTATAAGTCATATAGTGAAAATGCATTATTTCTTTGAAAATCTTCTTCTCTGTCCTTGGGTATTAAGTAGACAAACCAATAGCATGGTTATGATGAGCAAGGATGCCTCTTTCAAAATTGTGAAATGCATGGCCCCTGGGTCAGGGGTTTTTGTGTTAGGGTGGGGCTCTATTGGTCATATAGTGAAAATGTAGAAATTCTTTGAAAATCTTCTTATATTGGTTTTATCTAAGGAGTAAATAACCCTTTTCTTTATGATGTCTCAGACCTAGGTTTTTTAAAAAGGATTATTGATTGAACATAAAAATGACACATGTACTTCATGACCACATAGCTATTCAATGTTTCTTCCAACCAAAAGTAAAATTCTTATATTTAAACACAAACCTAATTCAAACATTGGAAGGTTGTTACATGATACTCAGGTGACCTATAAGGCCCCTGGGCCTCTTGTTGTGATTATCTCCCCTTTGAAAGGGACATGGCCCTTCATTTGAACAAACTTGAAAGCCCTTCACCCAAGGATGCTTTTGGCCAAGTTTGGTTGAAATTAGTCCCAGTGGTTCTGGAGAAGAAATCGAAAATGTAAAAAGTTTACAGACAGACGACGGACAATAGGCGATCAGAAAAGCTCACTTGAGCTTTCAGCTCAGGTGAGCTAAAATGTTTACAGACAGGCGATCAGAAAATTAAGCTCACTTGATCGAGCTTTCAGCTCAGGTGAGCTAAAAACGTTGGCTTTGCCTGATTAATACCAGTTTTATAACATGAGGGAAATTTGCTTTTAATACAGTTTTGCTTCAGAGGAATATTCTCATTTTCGTTGTGGAATAAAACACAAAGCATGCAATGTAATTTAATGGGGGGGGGGGGGGGTTACATTGGAATGTAATGAAGACCAGTCCTTCCAATGGAAAGCGAGGGTAATTACATGTATCAGTCCTTGGTTCCTTGGTGTTATTCAGTGCCCTTGTTCTATGGTTCTGTTGAAATATAATTTTTAAATTATTTCATCACGGGGTTGAGAGTGGAGAAATCATTCCAAAATTTTAATATCTGGGCATGTGAAGATGTAGAAGTCATCGGGGGGGGGGGGGTATAATTGTTTTTTTGTATGAAAGTTGAAGTTGTATAATGAATAAATTCATAAATAAATGTGATGTACTCATATAAGTGAAACATCATTATCCAGGCCAAATTAATCCTTTTGTAAGAGTGGGGCCTGGTTGTCCTGTCCATGTCTAAGTTTGTTTTTCCATGCTTAACAATCAGTGGATTGATCCTTTCCAATCCTGTAGCCAGTTTTGAATTTTTTTAAAGCTGTCTTTTGATATCAAGATCTATCTTGAACATATCGCTAACAAATAAGTTATTTTCTTCTCTCACTGTGGAGAATAGGGCCATGGAGAACTCTCTCTCTCTCTCTCTCTCTCTCTCTCTCTCTCTCTCACTGCCTCTCACTTTCCTTACATACGTAAGTGCTATTCTGGCGTGCTTGATCTTGTCCATTTCCACCTCCTTTCCCTCACTGTCTCATTCCATACCTTTTGAGGCCAGTATATCCGCAGTACGTATATCCCGAGACCATCTTCGCTTGCCAAGTGTTTGATATGTTAAACCATGGCACTTCGCAAGTGGATTAATGTGTTGCCTACCCCACCCATGTGAAATCCCAATGTAAATTTAAAAATGGGCCTACCCCCACCCATGTGATTAAAAATAGGCCTACCCCACCCACGTGATTAAAAATAGGCCTACCCCACCCATGTGATTAAAAAAAAGGCCTATCCCTACCCATGTGAATTAAAAAACAGGCCTATCCCTACCCATGTGAATTAAAAACAGGCCTAACCCTACCCATGTGAATTAAAAACAGGCCTAACCCCCCCCCCCCCCCCCCATGTGAATTAGAAATAGACCTGATAATTTATCACATGTAGTTCTCGATCTTCAGGGGTGTCCGGATGGGTTTTTTTAAAAATAAAAATCCCCAGTGTCAGTTTGCAAGATGTGCAACTATAGGCCTCATAAGACCAAATTCATTTGATTTCTTACTCTGAACCCATATAAAAGGAAACACACGTTTGGTTTGTATCATTCAGTTCGAGGTCCGCCCCTCTCACTTCACAGGCCAATAAAATTCAAATTGTCTCAGTTAAAAATTCTAAATTGTTTTGTCATACATCAATTAATTAAAGGTAATAGATAACAAATTTAATAAGTTCGAATATGAAAACTATAGTGAAGTATAACGTTTATTATATTGAAAGCTCTCTCCCGATTAGCTGGCATTCAAGGACAAAAATCCGAGTCCGTAATTATTATATAGTAGTATATATACATATGTACATGTTTCTTTCTTTTGGATCGAATAAACTATCTTTGAACCTTTTTTTTTACCCTGTTTTACCATTATTTAATTATTATTACAAAAGGTAGCACCATTAATGAATGCTCATTCAGGCAGTTACAATCTCAGTAAGTACTGTTTTTAAAAGGTCTTAGCTAAGCTTTACCGTCTATCAGTACTTTGATTGCAAAAGTTACAGACACAATTTGTCAAATGAACTTGTACGCATCCTAGCTCATGTTAAAGGAGTAGAGATTTAATTAAGTTTGTCCAATGAAATTAGAATTTCATAAAAGATTTCCAAGATCCTAAGAGTGGAATCATGATACAAGCAACCTCACGTAGTGTAGGTTCAAGACTACCCACACCATGAGCCCTGGGGTCCGGAAAGGACCAGAAAGGTGCAACATATTACATATCATGATGGATGTAAATTAGAAATACAATAATTTTATTCAAATGCGAGCATGAGTGTATGGTATGTACTCCTATTGTTTACATTAGGTCACAGGTACTTGGGGCATGGATCATGATCTTTTCACAACCCCATCCACACCCTCACCTTACTTTTTCCGATCTGGGATATACCTTTTTTTTTTTAATTTGGAATGATCATGATCTATGCCCGAAGTGCCTGTGCACTAGATAAGTATTTAAAAATTACACACTATAATACCATAGCTTTAAAAAAAATTTAACTTAAACAATATTTTATTAAAAAATGAATAGGATTGGGCAGCAGACACAGCCTATTTTAGCCCTCTCCCTAGCTTTAACAAAGCTCCAGAACACTAGATGATCATGATCTCACTGCGGGCCTACAATTTTCTGAACCCTCTTCCTGTCACATATATCTGTATCTTTCAGGAACCAGTGCCCCCACTTCTTGGCGCGCTTGATCTTGGCAGAATTACCTCTCACCCAATTGTTGTTTATAAGATAGGGGTTTAACTTATTTCTCCGTTCCTTTGAAAGTGTGTACCATTTCCCATCTGCATAATCTGCTGTGGGTAGTATCTTATACCTTAATCCACTTTGTTTTGAAAATATCAATTGAGACAAATAAACCTGGTCATTTTCCATCTCACTAATGATCATGGTGTCAGGTGAATTTTTTATCTTTTTTCCTAGATTTGTCAGCCTCTTTGTGAGTGTCCTCCACATCTGTTTCGAAGCTCCTGTTGGGTGTATATACAGAAATCCTCCAGCAATGACTTTGGGTTTGTCAGACACAGCATTGGCAACAATATCCACACCCCTGTAACTCTCGAGGTTTTTAAGAGGGTTTCTGATCCATAAGCAGTCCACTTCAAACAGAAATATAGGAATGTTTTTCGCGAGTATTTCCAGGATAAATTCCGACCTACGCACCATCAGTTCAACGTAGCCCACGTGACTGTATTCCTGGTGGCCGGAGTGAACCCCTTCCAGTTGAACTGCCGTGACCTCAGGCCACTTTTCCTGGATTTTCTTTGCACTTTCATTATCTCCAGTGATAAGAAGGACCTGATTGTGTACCCCCATACTCTGTGTGTTACACAGCCAGCTAAATGCAAATGGCAGGAAGGCATCATTTACCAAGGTCACAAGCAGTGTCCTCTGTCCTCCTTTAGAAACTCTCATTGCTGCAGTTATTACGCGATTATCTCCGTTTCCCTCTACGTTTTCTGCATTTTTAGACGACCTTGATATCTTTTTCATTTTATCGTTAACGAAACTGTACGTTCCATGAATTTTGTCCTTATTTGTAGATGGCTGTAGGTAATCCATCCTGTATACATGATATAGGTAGAGAATCACCACTATAACAGTCATGGCAGCAAGGAGAATGACGGCCCTGCAGGTAGTCTTCATTTTCCATTACAGGCTTCAGTCAAACCGAGAGAAAAAACCCAGCGAGAACTCGTCTTTGCAACATGTGATAATTGTAGCATGTGTTAGGTACATATAAATTGCATCAGGTCGACTCCATTGAGCAAAACACTTCGAAGATACAATGATAAAATGTGTATACAAAAACACCCAATGACATAATTTCTCGAACATACAATAGTATGATGTGAATTTTCAACCAGAAAATTCTTGCAAAATATAAATTCTAAATGCCGTGGAAATGACGGACTATCGATAATTAATATCCAGTTTCTTCACATTGCTTTCGTTGTTTTGATTTGGTCGATCTACTACACAGGCCAAAATTTACCGTGCAAACGGGCGATCTCCTGCACACAATCATTTTATTTATATCAATTTTCTTGAAAAATAAGTGATAATAATTCCTGTCACCCTTTACAAGACACGACAGTAAAGGACCACAGGGGCTTAGAGCCCGTTTTGGGCCCGAACCCTGTGATACCATAAATATATTTATGCCCGAACCCTGTGATACCATAAATATATTTATGGTATCACAGGGTTCGGGCCCAAAACGGGCTTAGCCCCTGTGTAAAGGACGGTGTTAAAGGGACATGGGCATGATTTTTGATCAGTTGAAATGAAGTGGATTAAAAATATTTTTACAAGGGATATACAAATAAAATCCGGTTCCCAACAAATCTATTTTTCTCAACACACTAGTAGTCAGGAAACCACTTGAGGAGGTGAGAACACCATGCATGATTTCTATAAAGTATGTCAAAAGCATTCAACATTTCGACATGTTATAGAGAGCAAAGTACGAAAGCCCATTGAGTACATTTTCGAAGCTGAAATTTGTTTTCGCGTTATATAACGCGTAACTTTCACAAATTAACGCGTCATTTTCTCGTTAACGCGAGACCTTCGCGAATAAACGCGCATTTTTAGCGATATAACGCGAAACATTCTAAATAAATACAGCTTTGTATAACAGGGCAGGGACCCGTGATTAGTACATTGTGCGAAGAAGGATGTTTATGCACTTATAGTAACCTAAAGTAAAGAACTATATACGCACACTAACACGCCTACACTTTATACACAAATATTTCAGAATTATTGACATTTATGTTATTTAAAAAGTTTTATTGAATGTGTTGGCCAGCCAACAGTGTTGGTTGGCTAACAAAAGCTTTTAATACGGGGGTATAAAATTTCCTCCATTAAAATTAAAATTATCTTACAAAAGTTATCAGATATCTTATAAAAATTCATTTATGAGATATCTCATAAAATATGTAAGATATCTTATAAAGTTTATGAGATATCTTATAGAAGTCCCGTGGGGATTCACGTTATAATACGTCTTCAGTACCCCTTGCTTGTTGTAAGAGGCGACTAAATGGGGCGGTCCCTCGGATGAGACCGCAAAACCGAGGTCCCGTGTCGCAGCAGGTGTGGCACGATATATAAAGATCCCTCTCTGCTCAAAGGCCGTAAGCGCCGGGCATAGGCCTGAATTTTGCAGCCCTTCACCGGTAGTCTCCATATGAGTGGAAGATTCTCGGATGTAAAAAGAGTATAATGATCTCAATTGAAGAGAGCAATAATTCTATATATAGCAGGGGAATTGTGAAACCCTAAACTAATTGCAACAGAAAGTCCTGTGGTGGTATTTGAAAGTACTGTATGACGTAGTTTAAATTACATGTATATTAAAAATAGGAAAGTTTATATCGAGTCATTTTTTTAAACTGGGGTATGAATCGTGTAACAAAACAGAGAAAAATGATAGTACAAGAAAATGAGAAATTCTAATTAATTAGATAATGTTTTCAAGATTGTAAGTCAATGAAATAAGATAACAGGATGAATAAAACAAATGTTTTCATGAACAATTATAATTAATACCAGTGTTGTACGATATGTCACCCCCCCCCTTCCCCTTTAGGAGTACACGTGATTAATGAGAAATTTCAAATTATCTTATACGGGTCCTTTAAAACTACATCGCAAATATATAAATGCAGTTTTTATTTAACTATAAATCTTGTAATTGTTGATAATAAAATTTTTTTTATAAATAAGATGAATTGTTGGTATGATTTACATGTCACTTGATCTATTTGAACAGTTACTTTCTCCACATTTAACACAAAAGTCCAAACACTCAATTCCATGCTTAGGACAAGTGCATCTTTTAGAGGTACAATTTCCTTTGCAGTTGCAGTGAATAATTTGCAGCAGTTTTTTCTGGAGCAGCTGGCAGACCTGTTTTCTTAGCTGAAAGCTCATTCATCCACTCCATGGTTTGACAATCTACACGGAAACAATTATATTTAGCTGCAGCCGATGTCGGTGGCAGTGTATTGATGTGTAAAAGAGACACGGTGTTTGATAAATACCTAGCGAGCAAATCGTTGATAACGAAGTGTATCTAATGTTTCGATTCCGCCGCACAGGAGATAAATGGCCACTTCTCCGGTGTTTCCCACATTTCTCTACTTCTCCAGTGTTTCCCACTTCTGTAGGAGACAAGGTGGCTTTAAAAAGGAACCGATTCACGCACACACCCCCATTTTGTTTTTCATTTTTAATGATCAAAATCTACTGTCTAATGTGTTTAAAAGATTTCGCATAAAAAATAAGGTTATACATTATCACATAAGCTCATTTTAAGGAGTTTGTTATTTGTTTTGTAAACAAAGATTGCAGTATGTTATTGTTTACGGAATTTTCAAAAGAAATGGATAATTATGTCTTTCACATTTCGAGCATTCTTCGGGTAAAATTTAAAACTGAAGGTTCGCACGACTAGATTTGGTGTAGTTGTTGTGACCAGTTGCAGCAAAGTATGGCAGCATCTCTTTCAGTGTTTGAAAATGCAGGTACCAGTCTAATTGTTGATATCATCAATTCATTTGAAGAGAGAGCAACAATTCAATTACGTACGTACAGATAATTTGGTTCAACATATATTCGCCGTAGGTTACTTGTTTGATTATTGACTACGATCACAGGCAATTATTTTGCTGGGGTTCGAATAGTAAATGCAAACCCAAGCGATATAATTGCCTATGACTATGATTGGTATTTTCGTTCCCACGTAGTACATGTAGTTGTGAATGTACTTCCAAGTAAAAAAAAAATAACACACTATGGTCTCTAAGTACAACAAGAGTACCGCAAACGGTACATAATACGCCCGTGAAATGCTTACATAGGGTGTTTTTCTTGTGTTATAATTTGTATAACTTTGCTTCGGGTAGTATCAGCCATCATGAGGCTGTGACAAACTTTCATATGAACAAAGTATCATACAAACACTCTACAAAATAAGAAGGTTCTCACTTGAAAACTATGGGAGGAGTAGGGCGGACAAATTATGTACTGTCCATAGAATATTAATTTCCAAATAGACTTAGTTCAACAACCTGTAGTTTTCTAAAAAGATTGTAGAAAATCAAAATCCATCCCACATGCACATCTTCAATACCCATACAAACACTCCACAAAATAAGAAGGCTCTCACTTGAAAACTGTGGGAGGAGTAGGGCGGACAAATTATGTACCCTCCATCTAATAATTATTTCCAAATAAAGGGGCAAAACTCCTGGAAAAAAGGTCGAAATGGATCAAAATTGCAGTATGATCTAGAATGACCCACAACGAAGCTACACGGCAAGTTTCAGCATATGTGAAAGGGAAATAAAATTATAAAGAGAAAACCCCGAATGGACGGACATACAGACATCGCTGTACCATAATACGTCCAATCTAAAGACGGGTGTATAAAAATGTGAACGAGTTTGTATTTTTTGGACCATATTCTCACACAATTTGAACGACACAATAAGAGAACAGCATATCAACAGTCCACAGGATGGCTTACATGCAAGAAAACATCGTGCCAATCGAGAAGATGGCATCCACACATCCAAAGAACCATCATGCCAACAGCCCAAAAGATGGCTTACATACAGCTAAAGAAACACCATGCCAACACTCCACAAGACCTACATACAGCAATGACAACTGTGTACATGGAAACTGCATAGAAAGGACACTCGCACTAAATGGTCAACAGTAGGAAACCCCGATTCCAATGAATGACAAGCTATCTGTTGAAACTTAATGATGGATGTCCCAAGGACATACAGTATTAAAATACTGTCAGTAAGTGGCCACTACCAATACACTTACGTATCTATACAATATCAGTTTCATTATACCTAGAGCGAGAACCTGCTGCTGCAGACAGTCCATTGTTAAGTTATGGTCATCTAACACCAATGGATATGTGAAGTCAGTTGAGGTTCTGTGCAAGGGGTTCCAATGATTACATTCAGGTACATACATGTACCCCTGGTAGACATACAAGTTAAGTTCACTACAATTTTCACCCTGCATACATGAAGAAAATAAAATGTTACTTCACAATTTGGGTTTTTTATTTTAACCACAATTACAGACATTACACATAGTTAAGAAATAAAGTGTATAAATGGGCTGTGTAAAAATTATAGCAAAAAGTGCATTGTTACATCTAAGTTGATTGTAAGATAAATGTATTAACAAAAGAAAACTCCGTGTCCAATATGGGAAAATATGCAACATGTGTAAATTACCCCACTATTATTTATCAACAAGTCAATATATTATGTTTATATTATCACAGTCTATATGCAAAGTAGATAAATTAAATTAGGAAATGATTCTGCTAAACTAGCACATTAGCACAAAACACGAGAGAAATTTCTCATGGTACTTCTGCTGCCATGGATGAAATATAAATGTAACTAAGTTCCATGCTACACACAAAAAAAATTGTATTCACATTCAAATCATTGCACTCATAAGTTGTTCATTAGAATTCCATAATATTTGATTTAGTTGTCATCATCCGATTCTGGACCACGGCGTGCTCGCTTAGCTGGGACCATTCCACCCACTATTCCATTAGCCGTGTTGAAGAGATTAATGGGGCTGTTTCCATCAGTAATAAGTGTGGACTTCAGACCCAGAGCAGACAACAGTCTAACCTGCATCTCTGGACCAGAAGTAGCGATGGCCTGGAGCGTGGAGGCTCCAATGGCATCCACTTGACTCTTAAATTTGGAGGTTTCGATAGTGGACATATCTCTAGACTTGCTGAGCTCCATCTCATTCTGTTCTCTGAGATATTTGAGCTCTGCCTCTCTAGCACTTGTAAGTCTCTCCAATTCAGATTCCTGAGAAGATAAATTAAATCATGAATTGGATACACACAAATACAAATTGCCTTTATTTGAAGTTTATTTAGTTACAAATGAAATGAAATAGTAGTGTATTTAATATTTAATGAAAAACAAGATTTTGTGTACATTATAAGAATCACGACAATGTAAAATATAATTGCATTTGATGAACAAACATGTACATTTGTTACTTACAGCTTCAATTTTCATGGCCTGTGCCTTAAGTTTGGCCTGTTCCACTGCTGCCTCTCCTTCAATCCTTGCTGCCTCGGCTCGACTCTGGGCCTCTGCCTTAGCCTGACCTGTGCTCTCAACAGCTGCACTGTTGGCTTGGAGCTCTAGAAGGTCTTTCCTTGCCTTCTCAGCCTCTGCCTCATCTGTAATCTTTTGACGCTCTAGACGACCTTTGGCCTCCTGTTCCAAACGTTCAGCCTCGTGGCGAGCTGCAGCCTCTTGGGAATTGGTGGTGATCTCAATGGCCAGCTGGACAGATTTCATTAAGGCATCCCTGGTCCTCTGGTCCACGGGTTCTACAGATTGAATGTCAATGCTTGTAATACACAGATTGTTCTGGGAAAATTTGAATTGATCTCGAACTTTCTCCTTGTCATCAAATCCAAATACAGATGATCTAATGATCCTTGCAGAATTCTACAAAACAAAATTACATACATCATGATCAATGTATTGAGATAACAGAAAACAATCACCTGAACAATGATGATGACAACTTCTGAAAACATACCTTGTGAAAATCATCAAACTGAACTTGAGCAACAGCCCCCCTGACTCGAGAAGCAATAGCCTTGCACGCATCTCCAACAAAGTCTGGGACACTGAAAATCTTTGCAGATTCCATTATATCTTTTTTGTCCTTCATATCAAAGTGCCAATTGTATGACAGTTGTAGGGACAGTCTGGCATGGTCAGCCGTTTCCACAGTGATGATGTCTGTGCAAAAGTCAGGTCCCAGCAAAAGGCATAGAGATTTGATGATATTTGGTTTTTTGGGTTTACCACCAGACAAGGACAGTTGTGTGAACTGTTCATCTGGGCCAAGCATCACCAACTCAGGTCCAAAGATCACTCTGCCAATGTAACAAAATCTTTATACTCAAGTCACTTTTGTGGGTGCAATAATGAAATTTATGATTTTTACACCTTTGATTGGTAGTAAACAATTACAAATCTATTTAAGCAAAATCAAATGAGTTTGTAAATTTATTCCACCTCTGTCGATGATTATTATGCCCGAGTTCCTTTGATTTTCAATAAACTCCGATAATAATTAACAAGTTTGTTACCTAGCTTTCTTCTCTTTGTAGTCATAGATCTGGACAGCAGCATTATGAGGCACTCTAAAAGTGACCACTCGGGTCTTGTCTCTTTTATCTCCCTTATCGCCAACCTTGGAGCGGTCACCTCTGTCAGCCAAGGGGTCCTTTCCTGCCATTAGCAGTGTCTCTACAGCAGGAGGAAGTTCCTTTTCCCAGAGTTCCTCATCATGACTCAGCATGTAGGTCTCCCCAGTTATATCTCGTACCTGTTATCAACAACACATATGCTCTTTGAATATCATAAAATGATACATTTCTCCAACCATTACTGCAGACTATTTCAGAATCCAATTTGAGAAATAGAAATATGGTCTCAGAGTTGACAAATTTATAGCATACCTTTCCTGTTTTGATGTCTCTAACATAGATACCCTCATTTTCATCCAATGGAATGGCGACTCGCTTCATCAAAACCTCCACTTCCACCGGGGGGACATACTCCTTGGGGCCACGGATCATCCACCTGTCTCCTGGACGAAGCTCCTCACTCTGCCAACAGAAACATAAAAAGTCAATACTCTAGCTGGAATAGCTTATTCAAGCAATTATACAAACAACAAATATTTTCACTTGGTTACTTCTATACATACAACTTTGAATGCATATAGATCTTCAAGTTATGTGCATTTTTTAACTCTGCATAGATTTTTAAGATTTGTCCTACATAGATTATATAGTCACATGTTGAATATTCTTCACACTTTGATACATTGCTTGGCAGCTATGAGAACACATACCGTTTCTGCATCTTTGAAGGACTCCGTAGCACGTAGAATAAGGCCCTCATCTTCACCAAGGACGTACACATTCTGAATTCCCTTCATCAATCTCTCCCCTGGCAGCAAGAAGAATGAGCGCTCACCCTATAAAAAACCCAGATCAATTAATATAAAACATATTTATGTGATATAATATTATGAAAGAGATTGTTCTAATCCAAGAAACCCTAGAAGCATGATAAAAATGATAAACATTCCATGCAGACAAAACATTCTAATGCAACGTTTTGTAATCTGGATTTTGATTGGCTAATGCACTTAGGTTTGAGCAGTTTCGATTGTGAAATCATAATACAATGCATGACGCAAAAACATAATGTCAAGCATAAACATTTCATAACATACTTCATAAAGAAAAGAGCAAAACTCAACAAAATAAAACAAACATCAGCAAAATGTGAAACTGCATTAGAGTGAGAACAAGTGACTTCTCTTTTGTTATTTGCATCCATTGATGCTGAATTACCGGTCACACCTAACAAATGAGAAAATACTTCTTCCCTCATTTCCATATTTTCACTAGTTCAATTAAAAATTTATATTTATACACATATCAAAGTCTCACCTTGACGAGCTTCTTTCTACCCAGCTGTGGGTGACCTGATTCATCACAGGGGTCAAGGATAACACAGTACTGTCTGGAGGTCAGAGTTGTGATGTTCACAACACCAACAACCTGTAAAACAAAGCAAAATCCTCTTAAAACCTTACCTGGTAGTCATTTATGAACCATTTTTATTTATATATATACTATCTGTATCTAGCAAACAGTTTTTATTATATTGGTAGGTCAATCTTTACAGCTTACAAAAAGTGTGAAACGATTCCATAAATTGAAAGAGGGATGAGATACAGAGGGAATCCATACATTTCGGAGAAATTATTGCCCCCCAAAAAAAACTATTATGGGGGAGGGGGATTAGTATCCATACTTCAGATGCCTGTGGTGTTCTGAGTTTGATTTATCTAGAGTAGACTTTTTGTTAGACCTGTTGCAATGTTTGGAATTTTCAAATGGTTCACTTCCTTGTTTTATTTTTGGATTCTCTTTATTTCTTTGTATTGATACAGTAAGGATGTGTAGTCTAACTTCCCTGTGTAAATACTAGTGTATACTGATGTGTAGTCTAACTTCCCTGTGTAAATACTAGTGTATACTGATGTAGTCTAACTTCCCTGTGTAAATACTAGTGTATACTGATGTGTAGTCTAACTTCCCTGTGTAAATACTAGTGTATACTGATGTGTAGTCTAACTTCCCTGTGTAAATACTAGTGTATACTGATGTGTAGTCTCTAACTTCCCTGTGTAAATACTAGTGTATACTGATGTGTAGTCTCTAACTTCCCTGTGTAAATACTAGTGTATACTGATGTGTAGTCTAACTTCCCTGTGTAAATACTAGTGTATACTGATGTGTAGTCTCTAACTTCCCTGTGTAAATACTAGTGTATACTGATGTGTAGTCTAACTTCCCTGTGTAAATACTAGTGTATACTGATGTGTAGTCTAACTTCCCTGTGTAAATACTAGTGTATACTGATGTGTAGTCTCTAACTTCCCTGTGTAAATACTAGTGTATACTGATGTGTAGTCTCTAACTTCCCTGTGTAAATACTAGTGTATACTGATGTGTAGTCTCTAACTTCCCTGTGTAAATACTAGTGTATACTGATGTGTAGTCTCTAACTTCCCTGTGTAAATACTAGTGTATACTGATGTGTAGTCTAACTTCCCTGTGTAAATACTAGTGTATACTGATGTGTAGTCTCTAACTTCCCTGTGTAAATACTAGTGTATACTGATGTGTAGTCTCTAACTTCCCTGTGTAAATACTAGTGTATACTGATGTGTAGTCTCTAACTTCCCTGTGTAAATACTAGTGTATACTGATGTGTAGTCTAACTTCCCTGTGTAAATACTAGTGTACAATAACTCACCTCCTCATATACTCCGGGAATATGGGTCTCCGATTCCTTCATTGTGATTAGCCATTCTTCACCATTCTTTCTGACCACTCCAAAATCATCTTTAAATGTCCTCAGAGACCTCATATGCAGAGCTTTCTGAAAATTGAGACAGAAGAAATCAAGTTTCACATCATAACAAATTCTGAGACTTAATGTCATTTACTCTCCTAATATAGATATGAAATATCAAGTCAACACAAATTGTGGTGAACTTTTACACTGGTGTATTCCTTCTTTCAATATTGAAGTTTGTATTTTTTGTAATTTCAGTGTGATTCAATATATAATTCTACACTTGTGTTGCCCAGATCAGGAATGAAAGTGACTTATGATTGACTCTTAGCCATTATTGACCAGTATAATGATGCACAAACCTTCTCCGTGAGTACATAGGCATTAACAATGTCCACCACTTCCTCATAAGCTCCTGGGAGGTACGCTCCCGTCTTTTTGTGGATCCACTCCTCTCCAGTCACCCTGGCCTTGCCCTCTCGATCAATGGTCTCCTTTCTGGCTCTGAGGCGGATGGCCTGATTGGGTCTGATGACAGTGGCCCTAACAGTTTCCTCAATGACCACTTCTTTTTGTGGGATGTAGGTCCCGGGTCCCTCAAACAGCCACTCGTCTCCAGCCACACGCTTCTCTCCAGAATCATCCTCAAAATCTAACACAGCCCTCAGTCTCAGGGCAGAGTTTGCAGGAATGACCTTCAGCGGGGTCACAACCTGTTTCAAGACTTCCCCCGGGTAAAGGGGAAAGGGTTCCTGGGCAAGTCGAATCTCAAGGTCAGCATGGCTGAGTTTAGACTGACCACTTTCATCAAAGACAACCTTTCCTTCTTTGTCCTTCACGACTGGGTTTTCAATGACACAGTAATGCCTAGGGGGCACTGTGACCATTTTCTCCGGACCATATACAACCCTGTGATAGAGAGACACATTGAGTGGTTATGACTAGACTCCCAAATGACATAAAATCAAACAATATCTAGAAAGTTGGATGAAATATTAAACTTTGTACTCTGTTTTTAAACTTTTGAAAATAATGGTCATAACTCATTCCATGCTCAATAGACTTGGGGGAGTTTTAATACACCAGTGTTTGTGCCTTACCGTTCATTGTCCTGTCTGATGAATGTCTGGGGTCCAATCTCCAGTCGGGTGACATTGAGATTCTGGTCAAGGACATGGAGATAGTAGTAAGGGGGAATACGGTAAATGCTGTCATTGGGGTTCTTAGACATTGTGCTTTTTTATCTTTTCTCTGGAAAATGAAAATAAGAAACAATAAGGTAAGACCAGATAAGTAAATATCTTATACTGTTGGTGGAGTGTGGAGAGATAATCCACCTCTTCCTCAATCCTTCTCTCTGCCTCCTCCCTTCCACAACTCTTGTACCTTGTCTGCCATACTAAGAGCTTCAATATTACCATACATTATCAACATAATGAAACAATACACCCCTGCCTCATACATGTCATATAATAATAGATTACTTATTATACGACTTCCTTCCTCTGCCCATCCAACTCATTTACTCCACAAGGAATAACTTGTATTAAATATCAGATACATTACAGTACTACAGCTAGTGTCTTTGCATGCTTTTTAGAAACCGGATTCTTGATTGACCACATGAAACATGTATTAATTAATGTTTTTTGCATATTTAATTGACAATGTACTGTGTTAATTTCCTTTTCGTAATTAATGCATGTACTGTTGATGGCAAGGAACATGTATTCATTATATGATATATACATGTGTATATATATATATATATATATATATATATATATATAAAGTCAAAAAATAAAATCCAGTACTCAAACTTTTATTTTTTTACTTTATTCTACCCCGATACCAAGAAAAAAAAAAGAAGAATTTATTGAATATATATATATATAATATATGGGTAAAAAAAAAAAAAGATACACGAAGAAGTTTATAGTAAAGCTATATATATATATATATATATATATATATATACACACACACACACACACAAACACATGCATATATATGCAATGTATTAAATTTTCCTTGTGTGTGTGTTTACTGTAATATGATTTCCTTTTTGTCTACATTGATGACAGGAAACATGCATTACAATTTCGTTTTGTGTATATACATGTACTGTAATAGATTAATGGGAATATAACGCATGTTCTACATTAATTAAATACCTTCTATTTCGCAGTTAATGAAGCAAATATGATTTATGAATTCAACTTCACATTTCATATCTAATCTTTATATAAACATAGAATGTCAGGTATTCATTATGATATAGTTTATCATTATTTTTAAGGGGCAAGATCAAAAGCTCAATGTCGGTCTTATTGTCTGATAAAAAAACTTATTTTCCATAGTTTTCATCAAGACCCAACTTAAAACTTCATATGAATGTTGACCCAAATTGATTATCATATTGCAATAACATATTAATTAGTACTAGTACTAAATAACACTCTATATATGTTATATGTGTAGTTTATAAATGTCACTTTAAATGTTCATTAAAATGTAATTAAATTAATGTTATTGATAAACATTCAATGAGTCAGTCTTCAGTAATTATTCATGTATTATCATATTCAATGTCAGATGACCAAAACTTGCAGTAGTCCACCCACCCACCCTCCCCCAAACTTTTTAAATTATTATTTTTATCAGGCATTGATCTTTTGATCTTGCCCTTAAAATAAGGACTGGGAACCAGGGCCCATATTCACAAAATATCTTATGACTAAGATGACAAACATAATTCTGTCTGATAATCAAATACCGATCCCAAGGTCACAAGTATGTATTCAACTTTTATAAACCATAGATGTACTTTACATATTAATTAAGAAAGTCTACAAGAAAAGAAAAATAAGGAAATTACCGTGTTTGTAAATTTTGATCTTAGTCGCAAGATATTTTGTGAATAGGTGCCCAGCACTATAAAGAATATATGCATTGAATATATACTAGTATATGTATACTACATGTATACCGTTATAAATAACTACATGTTAGATAGTAAAATTACTGGCACTGTCACAAGATCTAACCTCTTTATGATATATTTCTGAAATGGCATATATTCAGTGATTCAGAAATTCATTTTCTGCAAAATGTCACACAACTGAACCTCATTGAGACTGGTTTTAAAACATATCACATGTATTACAAACCAACTTGTGAACTTCCTTGTTAGAATTTGATTTCAGAAATTGTGCAATAAAGCACAATTTATTATTATATTGTAAACTTTGTGGACAAACTAAATGAATTTTTGGCACGGACATTATTTTTAATGCAGAGCTGTAATTGTCCATTTCTGTTCATTTTTTCCCCCCTTCTGCAATCTGATCAAGCCTTGAAATATTGTTATAGAGAAAGACATTTAAAAATGGTAGTACCTGAATATCACCAAGACATAATTCATGTTTAAATATTGACTTAAATTACTGACCCGAGCTGAAAGCGTACGAGCAGGTTTACACTTGTTTATAACTCGAGTCTTGATATCATATTTTAACAGCATAAGGTTTTAAATACTTGTAATTATACACAATATTTCGATTCTTTTCGTTATTTTCTCTATCTTATCAGAGGTACAGTACTTCCTGCAAATTAACTGACTCTACTAATAACAGTTCATAGGCCAGCATTCTAGTAATAAAAATCGGTTTACACACATAAGTTGACATAGGCCCAATTTCAGTCACAAAGTGGAGTAAAAATAAAATAATACACCTTACCACTCAGTAGAACACTACTAACTGCAGGTATCCAGAACTAAAAATGCTGGTCCCCAGCCCTAACTATATTACTGAACAAGTGATTTGCAACGTTGTGAAATACACTTTTCAGCTTGTCATAACTATATTTAGAACCAGGAATTTCCTTTGCTGCGTCTTTCAACCCAACATAACTAATTTAAATGACTCTACATAGTTGGCCAACATTCAGAAAATAAGTGGTTTACCTGGGGCACAAACGGTGTTTAAATAGGCTAGACTACGTCATGAAAAAACGCTGGACCATTATAAGTACATACATATCCTATATTTAAACATTATCAATTGCTAGGGTAGGCATTTTTTTTCTTTCCGTATTTCATCTCAATGAAGAAATACCCCAAAAGTGCACCATTATTTCATGATGGGCTACCTTACATATCTAGAATCAATATTTATCATTGTAATCCTCTTTTAGGACATATTTATGCCCTTTGTAAAAACTACAACCTTTGTTTATTGCTACAATATATCAGTCGAGTGTAGACATTGAAAATTATTGGTTCGATCTAGGTTATAATGATCGATTACATCCATTCTTCATGTACAGTTAACATGCAGAATTGTCAAATTGAATTTAGTATTTATTTAAAAAAAATATTTTTAAACAAAGTTATATGAAATCATTATGCGTGTACTTCATTTTGGTGAATATTTGCTCTGTGCATTTTCGTCACGGCCGGTTTATCGGTGCACCATGGCAGCGTAAACAATATGCATTCACTTGGATTGTATTCATCTCATCATTTTTCTGGACAGTGTCATCTTTAAAATAGTACAAATTATCTTCCTATGAGAAAGATTACTTAATTACAGGTCACAACAGAAGAGAGATAATTAATGCTTACCTCTACAAAAACCAGCTCAGGATATTTCACAATCACCAGGAAATAACAGTGGGCGTGTTTTATCTTGGATGACGCTAAAACCCGCTTAGAACGCAAATATACTCATTTAATAAAGTCGTGCATCATACCTATTCTGTTTCTCTTACTTTTATGATGAAAGAGAAAGAGAGCCCTAGGGATTTTTTTTTAATAAGTGGATTATTGATAATAATGCATATATATCATCCCCTTTATTTATTATATATATATATATATATATATACACTACTTAAAATTTGATAAGGATCATAGATATTTTTCTGTTTAAAAAATTAATAACTGCATAACTGGCAATATTGTGTCCAATTTTGGACAGCAACCAGCCTACGTAACGGCCTCCTGAACGCCTCGGGGGTGAATGTGTCCACTCAGACGATACGGAATCGGCTTCACAATGCAGGTCTCAACTCGAGAAAGACATGTGTTCGAGTCCCTCTAACTGTTCGACACTGGCGGGAGCGATTGGACTGGGCTGAAGATCATGTCACTTGGACACAGAACGATTGGATTCAAGTTCTGTTCACCGATGAGTCCAGGTATTGTTTGGACTTTACAGACAGGAGGCACCGAGTGTGGCGACGACAACGTGAACGTTTCCATGATGCCAACATCAGTGAACATGACCGTTATGGTGGTGGTTCCATCATGGTCTGGGGTGGAATCAACAGGGATGGAAGAACAGGTCTTCATGTCCTGGAGAGAGGGACAATGACGGGGGTTCGGTACCGGGATGAGATCCTCGATGTTTACGTCTGACCCTACGCTGGTGCTGTTGGCCCTGAGTTCATCCTGATGGATGATAACGCCCGTCCTCATCGCGCCAGGGTGGTGGAGCAGTACCTTCGGCAGGAGACAATTGTCCGTATGGACTGGCCAGAGCGCTCGCCGGACTTGAACCTGATTGAGCATGTATGGAACATGCTGCAGGTTGGCCTTTCACGCCGTAGAGCACAACCCACGACTTTGGCAGAGCTCGGAAACGCCCTTGTGGAAGAGTGGAACAACCTTCCCATTGGAAACATCCGGGTGCTTATTGACAGCATGGCTCGACGTTGTCAAACCGTCATTGATGCAAGGGGAGGCCATACCCAGTATTGACACTTCATCGACTAAGTGTAATGATGGACTATCCCCAAAAACTGTGTAATTCTTTCTCTGGTTTGCCGTTAACTTTTTGTAATGAAATGCCTTTTGGTGTTGTTATCAGATTTCAAGCATTCCGTATTGATAAAAGTTCATGCCGTACATGAATTTTCATTCATAACCTGAGTAAATACGTTTCTAAGTCAAATTTATGTCTTTTGTTATGTTAGTGGTAAATTACACACATATAACCTAGTGGTCCTTATCAAATTTTGAGTAGTATATATATATATATATATATATATATATATATATATATAAAACTAAAGTCTCTTTTTTGGAAGTAAAATACAGAAAAAACTCACACTTTGTTGAAATATTTCGACCGTGTTACCGGTCTTCTTCAATATGTCATTAAAACCAATCAATTTGAGGACTGCAACGGTAACAAATATCATATCAATTGTAAATCCAGCAATGTAGTTTATGGAGTGTTTTGCAAAAAATTGTATATGTGGGAGAAACTGGGGTAACCCTATACCAAAGGCATGTTTTGAACTTGTCATTTATTAGACGAGAAACTGATGACCCTGTTGTTATTCATTTCTATACAGATTCTCATAGTATTGACGATTATTCTATAATAGGAATAGAAAAACTTTACAAAGATGACATTTATCGTCGCTTTAGAGAAAATTTATGGAAGAAAAAATTAAATACTTATGTACCACACGGAATAAACAGAAGGGAACATTTTTGTCTTTAATAATTAAATAATGTCTTGTAAGACTTGTATGCAAAGAACGTGTTGTAATAACTGATTATAACAATATTGATGTATTTACGATTAGCTACTTACTGTAATATTTCTTGTTTGCATTCACTTAGGCCAGTAGTTGACTGCTTTGTGAACAAACATTTCTAAAATTCTGTTTCATTACTAATACCAAATATTTAATTGTACTCATAGTCATATTTTAGGATGTGTCCACGAGGTCGGGTGAGTATTGTTCATTTTATTATTACGACTCTTACCTTTCTCAAATGTTTTTTTGCGCAATATCAACTTTGACGTTTATAATACTTACTGTGACGTCATAGTACTTTCGCGTATGTAGCCGTGCGTTACGTTGCTATGAGAGATAAACACGACTGAAGACCGGTAACACAGTTGAAATATTTCAACAAAGTGTTTAGAGTTTTATATATATATTTATTATATACTTTCAATTTCATCTCTTCTTTTTTCTTTAAAAGTTTGCGGGCATATATCAAACGATATTTGCCCGGAAACATTCCGGCCCGCAAACATTACGTCACAATCAAATTTCTACGCCGTTGAAATTCAAATTTTTCGTGTTTTTCATCTTTTACTCAGTTAAACCGATAAAGTTATTGTTAAAAATAAAACTATTGTTAGTTTCTAAATGAAATTGAAAGTAAATAATAAAAAGGTTATAGACTTTGTATGGGAAATATGACGACCTCGTTTTTTTGTCGTGAACGGACCTCGCCAGCTCGGTCCGTCTACGCGCCAAAAAACTCGGTCGTCATATTTTCCCATACAAAGTCTATAACCTATATATATATATATATATATATATATATATTAATATATTATATCACTAGGATGACCAACGACATGAACAATTGGAATTGTCAAATTTTCGGGACAACCTGTCCCTTCGTCAGGACGTGAAAGGATTACATTATGGAGAAAACACAAATATAATTAACAATAAGCACTAAAGCTACACTACAAAACTAGCTAAACACTTTTCCAGCGGATTACATGTTGCAGGCTCTGTTATTAACTAAAAAAAGAATAAGAATCAGAGCGTGAACTCATCATGTCTGGTCACTGTGGTATCAGTCGGTAAAGTGTGAAATTCATTAATGGAGGAACTAAATTGGCCGATCAAAAGGTGAAACAATTAATCCGTACATCGTGGTATTCTCCCCTAGATCAAACTATTGAAAATCTAAATTTCAGATAATAGTAAATGAAATTGGCGTAATGTCTAAACTATTGGTTACTTGTAAGAAACTAAAAATGGAACTTGTTGATGAGTGTCAACGATGTTGGCAGTGCTGGTACTGCTATGCATCCAGTTGGTGAAGCAAGGCGATGTATCGTTGGTAATATGAGGCGGTACGCAGATATCTTAAGAGAAATAAAGTTATGAGAAATAAATCGTTGTCGTTGATCAAAGGGAGAATAACATTGCAATGCTTGCACAGAAGGCACCTTTTGTCAGAACAAGTTCTAAAGCCCCCGTTTGGCAGTGGGTTGTCCAGTCTTGCTCTAATTACCATATCCTTGAGATTTCGAGGCCATCTGAAGGCTGCCATTGGTGGCTCTTTGAATACTGTTGCCATTCTTTCGTTGTTGTAAAGAACTGGCAGGTGTCTACGCAAGATGGCGTTGAGACTCTTCAAGACGGGATGGAAGGTAGTCACAAGTGGGACTCTGCTACTTTTTTCTCTATCTTTGTATTGTAACAGGGTGTTTCGGTCTTTGTTGGACAACTCATCGATTGCCGTTTGCACTGGGGCAGCCCTATAGCCTCTTCTGCATAGGTGTGTTTTCAGGAGTTGGCTCTGTTCTTGGAAGGATGTTGTAGATGACCAGATGCGACGAACTCTAGTGGCTAAACCTTTGGGCACTCCTTTGAAAGTATGAGGAGGATGGCAGCTCGATGGCATCAAATATAGGTGAGAGTCAGTTGGTTTTGTGTGAAGACTGAACTCTATTTCACTATTGTTCAGAGTGGATGTGGTGTCCAAGAAGGTGTTCTTTGAAATTTCCACTGTGAATTTGATGGAATGGTGGAACGAATTGGTGAAAGAAATAAAGCCGTCGAGACTCTCTCGGCTGCCAGTCCACTTCATTTCTATGTCATCAATGAAACCCAACCAACTGAGGTTGGTTATATATATATATATATATATATATATATATATATATATATATATATATATATATATTGGTGAAAGGCAAAGACAACGAGCAGTGATCAATCTCATATACAAAATACAAATTTAAAACCTGGCAAGGTTATTGACAGCTTCTCGTTCCAGTCTACTAATGTTATCCTTTATATGGGTACTAGTATTAGTAGAATTATTATTTCTTGCGGAACTTTGTGAACATTTTATATATTCATCTAGATGTTTACAAAGTTCCGCAAGAAATAATAATTCTAATACTAGTACCCATATAAGGACTGGAATGAGAAGCTGTCAATAACCTTGCCACTGATGATTCTATTGTTTTCAAAGAAGCGGATAAAGGGGGAACAATCGTTATTATGGATAACAATCATTACAAAGAAATGGTTTTAAATCAACTTATGGATAATAATTTTTACCAAGAAGTATCTTCAAATGAGGTTAGAAAAACCATGCGCAAAATGAAGAATTTTACGTCCAAATATACAGGTACTTTAACCGATAAAGAAGTGGATTATTTAACAAACTTCGAAATTAAAACTAGTAACTTTTACGGTCTTCCAAAGATTCATAAGTCCAAAGAAATACAAAACGGAATAATAGGGAAAAACTCGTCTTACGTCAAATTACCCCAACCATCAGATTTAAAACTAAGACCGATTGTAGCTGGACCCACTTGCTCTACGCACAGACTCAGGAATCTGTTGGATGTACTTCTTAAACCACTATGCCAGCTTGTACCAAGCTACATAAGGGATGATTTAGATTTCCTTAGCCATATACCAGATAAGGTTGAGATCAATACCAAGATGGTTAGTTTCGATGTTACATCTTTATATACTAATATACCTCATACTTTAGGATTAGAAGCAATTGTCTTCTGGATCGATAAACACTACAGTGAAATTAATCCAAGATTCTCCAAAAACTTTATCCTAGAGGGATTACAATTAGTCCTAGAAAATAACTATTTCATGTTTGATAACAAATACTTCTTGCAAATAAAATAAACGGCCATGGGAACTAAAGTCGCCCCAACACACGCCACCCTAGTATTAGGATTTCTAGAGGAGAAATTAATTGAAAAAACAGACAGGTTATTTGGAAATCAATTTGCTCAATGCATAAGATCTCATTGGAAGCGATATCTAGACGATTGTTTTATTTTTTGGTCGAGATCGTATGAAGAATTAAAAGACTTTCATGATGTGTTAAATAATTTGCACCCCTCAATTAAATTTACAGTGGAAACAAGCGACACAGAATTACCTTTTTTGGATATCCTTATGATAAAAGAAGATCGGAAAATTATAACAGACATGTACTACAAAAAAAAAAACAACAACTCCGGATTCCCTACATTACCTTCTATTCAATTCTTGCCATCCCTCACATGTAAAACGCAATATACCTTTTAACATGGCGAGACGTGTTTGTACAATTGTCATTAATGAAACCAGAAGGAATAATCGTCTACAGGAATTAAAAACATTTTTATTAAGACAGAAATATCCAATAAATTTAATAGATGCCGCTGTTGAAAAAGCCAAATCCATACCTATCGCAGAACTCCGGAATTCTAGAAGATCAGGAACCCAGGATGAAATTAAAAAACAAATTCCCCTTGTCGTAACTCACAATCCCCGTAATATAATGTACTCTTCTGTGAAACATTGCTTCCCAATTTTACAACAATCCGAAAATCTAAAGGACCTTTTTGAAATAAAAAACATTGTCTACAGCCGACGTCAACCTCCAAACCTTAAAAAATTACTAACGACAGCCAGATTTTCATTTGATGAAGAAAAACCTACAGTTTCCAAATGTATGGATCCCCGTTGTGGCACCTGTCCTTATTTAAAAACAGGAGACTCATTTACTTTTAAATGTGGCAAAACGTTCACTATACATACTAATATGTCGTGCAAATCCAAAAATTTAATATATGCATGATTTGTACTTCCTGCGGAGAAAACTATATAGGTCAGACCGGAACCAAACTAGCCGACCATGTGAGAGTCCACAAACAACAAATACGGGACCCGTCCGTCAGGAATACACCCTGCAGTGAACATATCGATTTATGTGCCAATGGAAACTTTTTAATATTTCCGTTTTATAAAGTTTTAGGAAATAATGAACACTTACGGAGAGCAAAAGAGGACTATTTTGTAAAGTTATTCAAACCTAAATTGAATGTAAATTAATTATTATAACTTGGACATTACATTTCAAGTCATTGCTTTATTTTTGGCGCCTTATTGACTTTAACTTGCACCAATTTAGTATGCTGCCTTTGTGACGTCACAATAACGACGTTTTTTAAAAAACTATACAATGTCATAACAAGTACATTGTACTCTTTTTGTGAAACTTGTTACACTCTGAAGAGCCGAACTAAACGGTGAAAGCGCTAAGTGTAATTAATTAAATGTGGATCATGTGTACTTAGTCATCGTTGGATATATTTTTTCTACTTATTACCTATACCATGGACATTTTGTGCAATTTTAATATATATATATATAAGCACTAAAGTTCCAACACCCGATACCTCAAAGTGTCGGATCCACAACATGGATACAAGGTCAAATACAGGGCCGTAAATTAACCTTCAATTTGGAGGAGGCAGGAAATTAGGCGGGGGTCTGGGGGCCGCCTAGGCCCCCAGACGCTGAGCACATTTTGTGCACACTGAACACGTTTCGTGCAAAATCCTTGATTCTAGGGCCTTCTAAGATGTTACTTGACTAACTCATTCTAAAAGAAAGATTTGGAATGCTTTTTAAGGGAGGTATCATGTTCTTAGTTATTGGAAACAACATAAATTCTAATGAACTTTAAATTTTAATTTTTTTTGGCTCAAAAGTTGGAGGAGGCAGCTGCCTCCTCCGCCTCCATGTAAAATACGGCCCTGAAATACAAAAAATTATACAAAGCACTAAAATGACCAACGACACGAACAACGAGATTGTCAAATTTTCGGTAAATATTTATTATTTATTTATTTTTTTGTATTTGTTACTTACTATTATCTTTTATAAATTATGCATGGTTAAAATAGAATCTCTCTGGGTACGAGTTAGCTTTACTATTTGTCAACGTAATTGGGTTAACTCGTTCCACTTGAGATTAATTTAAAAGTTTATTGTTTTTCTTTTCGGACATTTTGGATCAGCTCTTTGGATGAATAAGGCATGTCCTAATTCGCTCCACTTTTAACATTGATTGGCAAGCCTAAAGGCCAAAAACATGTAGTCTGCGTTGTAAATACGTTTGTAGATTAGTGTAGTTGTAGTGCTAGATGTATTTATATGTAGTTTTTGTTTTTATGCTCTGTTGATATTGACCACATTATGTAATTGTTTTCGTTTGTCCTGAAGAAGGGACGGGTCGTCCCGAAAATTTGACAATCTCGTTGTTCGTGTCGTTGGTCATTTTAGTGCTTTGTGCATATATATATATATATATATATATATATATATATATATATATATATAGGCCTGACTGATAAATACAGGAAGTTAGTCTAAAACAGATTATACCCAGGTACCACTCAGGTGTGAAAATCACAGTCATAACAATTTCAGAAGTTTAGCTAAGTGAGAATGAATCGCTCCCCCGAATCTCTGATTACGAGGCATAAAAATGAAATTGAACATTTGCTTTTCAAATGCATTTATATTCTTGTATTTATATTTAGAATTTTATTGGAAGGGGGTGGGGGTAGACGCGAGTGCGCTTTTAATTTTGTATCACTATCAACAATAAATTTATTAATGCACAGTAAATCCACAATTGATTATTTATTTTACTGTCATAAACATCCGTTCACAGTAAAACAATAGTTGACAATATCCGATTTCAATCAATGCGTTACCGTAACTAAACTGGTACCCTGTTGACCTCGCTTTTATCGTGAAACTTGTTGAGTCTCTATACGTTCGTCTGCACTGACTATATGTCCGCCCAATTTTGGACCAAACTGTCACCATATGTCCGCTTACACTGCATGTCCGCCCAATCTTTTCCTCCAAAGTTTCACTATATGTCCGCCTGCACAATTTATCTGTCTATTCTTCTTCTTTTTTTTTTTAAAAGAACCATCACAATATTTCTTATCATTTCACGGTCATTTGGGTGATATTAGAGACATATGTCTCTGGTAATTTTCTTCGTGTTCAATTTCAAATGCTTTGCTGACGACTACCAAACATGAGGCGTACGTCATAAATCAACATCATATACTAGTGATTACAATTGTCCTCATTTCTCAATTCAGTGTACCTTAGATTAAAACACTCATTCAAATATTGACAAAAATGCTTTGTGAATGTATAATTTTCAGGATTCATGAGACTTTTTATTGAATTTGAATTCAAATCACCCAAATGTTCCGAGTATTTATCCCTAAAGTGATTGTATTTCGTACAAAATGATAGGAAGTGTTTCTCATCCTCAACTTCATTCAAACAGAATTTGCAAAATCTATTAGATCGTGGAATTGGAGGTGTACAGTATCTCCCAAGCTCAATATCGAGAAAATATGCACTTAGTCATGATAGTTTAGCGAGTAGAGACCGGTAAGCTTTTGGTAATGTAAATTTCAAAATATTCTTGCATTTTAAAATCATAATTGTATACTTGACTATAAAATACAATTTTTCCAAAATTTGTTTGGTTTATGCTATCAAATTGATTAGATATTTTATTTTTAAAATAGTTTCTTTAGCTTAAGTTATTGCTAAAGGTATCATAGGAAATCTATTCACACTATACAAATAGGAAATCTCTAAAGAGGAAAGTCCAATTATCTTTGCAATAATATTTGTGATTTAGTCATTCTTGAACTTGAGCTAGTTTTTATGTGAGATAATTTTTCATCCTCTTTAAAAGCACCAATGAACAATGGGTTATTATTTGGGGATGCAAATTCCAAATCTTTTAACCTACAGTAATATTAATTATTATTTGAGCACTGATGTGTAGGGGATATAGACTTAATTCAGAAAGTACTGCAACATTATCAGCTTTCTCATGAACACCGAGTATGTCATTCAAAATAGAATTTTGTATTTTCCCAACAGGCAAGTTTGATTGGTTATCTATGTCAATCTTTAAACGAGTAATCCAGATTTCAGATAAATATGTATCAATGGGTAATATTAAATATGAAAGCCCCATACTTGAACAGAACGATCATAAACAATCATCAAAACGAGTCTGCATTATATATAATAATACATGTGAGCAAGAATTAAGTTTGTTTTCAAAAATCGTCGCAATGTGTCCATTAAAATTCTTATTAAATCTTTATCAATTTGTATGTTTAATGTTTTTTATATACATTTAGGCACTACTTCAAAAATATTGCTAAAAAAAAAAAATGTTTGAAATCCGAAATAACAATGAAGTTTTTAGAGCTATTTTAGGGAAAAACAGTGTGCCAAAAAAAAAAAGTGGAGTCAAATTCGTCTAAGGATAAGAGCTATGCGTGAGGGAGATAATCCTTAATTTTGAAATGAATTTCTAAATTTTATAACAGTAATTAAATATACATCCGTATTTTCAAGCTAGTAACGAAGTACTTAGCTACTGGGCTGTAGAGACCCTCGGGGACTAACAGTCCACCAGCAGAGGCCTCGACCCAGGGGTCATAATGTAAAACTTATAGATCTAGTGAAACGTTGAAAGCGTGGGGATATTTATCTGTCTTTGATGGCTTCGTTTAATAATCTGATAATCAGGTGTCACGGACTGGGGGGTCAGGTGTGGTGTGTATACTACACAGTGCAGATACACCGGAAACGTGCCTAGAGAAGGAATACTTTGAGGATGACACCCCGTACTCTTAATCTGTCATCCCCAGTTAATTGCTTAGAGTGTATAGATATTCGACACGTGATATATATTCGCCTATGAAATAACAGTACCTTCCATCGATAGGCTACCGGTATGATTTTTGTGTTTTTTAAAATCAATCACCCCCGTCAGTTGAAGATAAAGAGGTGGTAAGTAGCATTAAGTATGGTTAATGGTGTTAATAACACTTTTACCTTAAAATATATTGATTGATTAACATGAATTCTCGTGTATATGTTGGTAAACTTTTCTCGAGTATCAAGAGATTTGGTTCTGAGCAAATGGAGTGGCGAGAGCAAAGTTTAACAAAATACTTAGTACATGTTTCACACGTGAAATGAAAACTCTTTGTGGTCTATAACCTTTCCTTATTCTTTAATCAAGATCATCGGCATTTATCTTGATTGGTGCAATTTTGTATTGGCTAGGTTTCAATGGAAGTTACCTGCTTTCCACAACCGGTTGAGAGTACACAATGAGTAGCTTTCAAGTATTAATAGGTTTTTCGTACACATTCAATACATCATCATCCATGTTTCAAGAGTGTCTTTTCAAACGAATTGAAGTTAAGAACCTACTAAAAGTATTCTTTTGGACATTTTCGGGCATGAAAGAAAATACTTCATGCGTTTCGTAGATATCATTTCTGAAAATGATCTTGAAAACAGAGTATATGGTGACCAACAAAAACGTATCAGATATGCTGATAGAGTGATATAAAACTGTCCCTGTGTCTTTTAAATTAACTTCAAGTGATTGATTGCTGGATGTGTCGCTTTGTGACCGAAGCCCGATCACGAGAAGGGTTTGAATCCCCCCCCCCCTCCACGTGCTCAAGTTCAGGAATTAATCGACCAATTTGTGCCAAGTCTCACGGTGGAATTTATATAGAATTTTTTTATTGTTTTTATATTACATCATCAAATGGCTAAATAAAAGCCAGTATTTAATTTTCAATCTTAATTTTTCTTCGAATTGGAGTCTTCGGCGATCTGTCTCAACAGACCGCATGCAAGAAAACAAAAAATGTGGAGTTATGAACTTTAACTTGTATTTTAATCTTGAATGCAGTCATTTTTCATTCATCAATTATACAATAGGCATGCAAGTCCCTCGGACTTCCATCTTCGCTAGCTAAGGGTTATCGGTCCACTCCTCTTCCCATAAATTATGGGGAGCGGAGTGGACCGAAAACCCTTGGCTAGTGAAGATGTCGGACTTCCAACCAATGCAATACGGAAGTTCCGCGTTCCCCAAGAGTTATTTCCCTTTGTCGAACTCTTCTGTAAATTATGACGTAAAATATGATGACAGTGGGTACTTCATGATATCCAGAGTTTCTGAGACCATCCTATCTCAGGGAAAAGGCAACTTTAATGAGTTTATGAGTATTGGATAACAAAATGGCTCAAACAAATATTGTTAATTGCCATCTTTCTTCGATAAAAGCGTCACTCATGTAGAAGAGGAAACGAATAATGATTCAATAGCCAATTTGATGATCTTATTCAAACAAATTATGCTTGCTATGGACAGATGCATACCAGTGATTGATATAAACAAAAGTTACACTTTTAATACATTAATCGTACGTAATCGGTATGTACAATGCCAGTCTACGATATAATGTATACATTGTGTACCCACCATACGTCATAAAATGCGAAAGAGTTCGACAAAGGGAAATAACTTTTGGGTAACTCGGAACTTGCGTATTAAAATCAAATCTTCTCTAACCGTTACACTGGAGATTGGACTTTCAGCATTTCTAATGGCTGAGTCCGAATACGGAATTTGTTAGTCCCGGACTTCGGGCTTGAGGAATCTTAAACCCAGGAAGGTGGTGAATACACATCTATTTTCATAAGTGTTAAATAAATGTTTATTCGGGATATACATACAGTACTTGGCCATAAGTACGTTCCCAACGAAAATTTTCTCTATATATTTCATGTAAATCGTTTTTCAAAATCTTCTCTTGGAGCCAATTTTCCCTCTATGTGGATGAAATAAAAACCATTTTGTTTAGAAATATCAAAAATAACTGTTATGTTTTAAAACAATGTTACGATGAAATATTGCAGAGAGATAACATTTTATTCATGTTAATTTTTTTTAATTCCAAAATTACATATACTTATATAAAATTAAAGTCTCAGCAAGTACTCTCAAGTTAAACTTCTTGTTAAAATTGTCATATCTTTACAATTGATTATTATACAATTATTCTGAAATTATTGGATGATATTGTGAATACTTCTGAGATCAGTGCTTTTTATTTCATCAAAATTGATCAAGAAATGCGTTCAGAAAAATTGTTTGAAAATATATGGTTTTGTATGAAATATATAGTGGAAATTTTCTTTGGAAACTTACTTATGGCCAAGTACTGTACATACGTCATTAGTGACGGAGCATAACAGATACAGAGAGAGAGAGAGTGAGAGAGAGAGAGAGAGAGAGAGAGTACATTATTTATATCACCGCTTTATCTGCCGTTGATCATTTCCGTGATTATAGATTTTTGTTTGAGCTATTTCATTATCAAATACTCATAAACTTACTTTTGTGTGTCTCTACAGTTCGGGTGGTTGCATGACGTCTGGTAATCATCCTTTAGGCAAACTATGAACGCAGCGATAAGCATTTGTACCCAAGTTTGCGTCCCACCGTACGTAAGAGTTCAACAAAGGGAAATAACTATTGGGCAACAAAATGCGTATAAAAAAAATTACACGTTAGATTCCATCTTTCACAAAGTCATCATGGGAAATTTTTTGGTGATGGCGATTACATATATCTAAAAAGGCATCACCTAGAAATAAGATTTTACTACGTTTCACAATTACAGGAAACGTCGGGCTTTTATTTCTGGTTAAATTAGTTGTTTGTTTTTTTAATCTCGTTATTACCATTTATTATTTTGTAATTACGACCATCAATTTATTTCTTCATTCACAATTCACTAGGTTTTCGTAATTTTTTAAATATCTTGTTTTTGGTACATGATATGTACAGTAGAGCGAGATGTTACTGAATATCAAATCATACCTTTCACTCTGCTATCTAGCCCGGCTGTCTATTTTGTATTGCTGGCATGATTGATCACTGTCGGTTATCTTCACCTTTCACGGATACATAGACAGATACCCCTGGGAAAAATCTTCAAGAAAGAGCGGGGGCTGATAATACACATGGGAAAGATGGGATGTGCACCTATTCCGAAACAATTCAATTGATTGATTAACCAAACATGTTGGCATACAATCACGTTAAACAATACGAGATAATATGATAATACACCAAGTACAAACAGTTCATATACATATTTGAATATATATACACACACACATACATATACACACACGCATATATATATATATATACACACACACACACAGATATCCCACATGTAATTTATGTGACATATTAAACTGTATATATGCAATTTATGGTATAGTATATATAATATTAGTAATATAATTATAGCACTCTACTTTTCTTGCGCAATTCAAAACATTCAAATAAAAATTCCCATTACCTTCTAGCATGAACAGCATTAACAGGTTGCATAGTACTTTACAATTGTTTTCCTTTGATATATCATCATTTGAATTATAGATGTTTAAAGGGTAATATTTCTTTCTTATATCTTTATACATAAACACAACAAGACAACCCGATAAAATGGGTGAGGTGATCATCCAGGGGTGCATTTTACAAAAGAACTTACGACCAACTTTACAAATTGGAATTCTCCCGCTTATTGTAAGATAATTCACTCCAATGAAGAAATGATGTTGAAAATTAAGTTTCAGAAACGTTTTAGTTCCTTCTTTCAAGCTAATAACTGTGTAATACAATTTAAGACTTGCGACTTTGTTGTAAGTTCTTTTGTAAAACGGGCCCCTGGACTCTAACTACAACGTCCACGTGCCAGTCAATGATGGGGCAGCCATAGCGAGTTGGTAACATCCGAAAAGCAGCGAACATCGGAGGCCAGGTTGCAGCAGGAAGAACCAAAGAGTAGAGCTAAAATGAAGTGACAATATCGCAGTAACAAGGCGGAATGGAAGAACTTCAATAACGATGTAGATATTATTCTCAATGCATCATTGGCAGGAATAATCGATAAGAAAAATCGAAGGCATTGCAACGATAATGTACAATGTGGGTCTGGACAGATTCCGCACCGAGAACGAGCAATGACCCTGGGGAGCATTAAAAATAGAAGGCAGAGAAAGATTACCACCTTGGGGCGAGAATTGATCGACAAGAGACATTTAGCAAGAACGTAAAGAGTATCGGCAGGGGGGGAGAGACCTGCTCTGGATAAATCATGGGCGAACATAAGATGATCTTGAAAAGGACGGAAAGAAGCGGAAGAAGAAAGAGGAAGTAAATATAGTGCTCTTTTCCTTGCTCGTTCAACAAGGAAAAGAGGACTATTGACTGCCAATCCATCCCAATTTACATCGAGAATTTTCGGCTGCAAAGGGTCCGGAACGTTAACAGCAAGGGGGTAAGAAGTGGAACAACTCTTGAGAGATATGCATTGCGATCCAAGGAGAGGTGAAGATTTAGACGAGTGCGAGAAGTTTACTCAGCCGGACGAACCAGAACATCAGGTCGATGAATCAGAACGATAGCTATGAGAAGTTAAAGATATTCATTAGGAAGGTTAGAGCAGCATCGTCACCAGGACCAAACGGAATCATATAAAGCCTATAAGAACTGTTCGAGGTTGATACACTGCCTATGAATACATCGGAGTGTCATATGGAGAAAGGGTAATGCTAGTTGATAGCTGGCATCAAGATGAAGGAAATTTCGAAGACACTCAATCAGTTTTGTACCTTATCACTGTTGAACATTGAAGAGATCTTTCTAACAATTTTGGCAAAGAGGATGACCACCAATATGTTATCCAACAGGTACATAGACATTGTTGTATAGAAAGCGTTTCAGGATGTGTTGAACATAAAAGGGTCCCGACACAATTTTATTCGAGGGAGGGGGGGGGGGCGAAAGAGATGAAAGGAGATCTGGCAGTCATATGGTTGGATCTAGCCAATGCTTATAGTTTCAGGTCTCATAAACCAGACGTCCCGTGGGAATAAGGGTTAGAATAGATCCTCAGTATCCCTAGATTGTCGTAAGAGGCGACTAAATGGGGCAGTCCTCCGGATGAAACCCCCAAAACTGAGACCCCGTGTCACATCAGGTGTGGCACGACAAAACTCTGTCTACTCAAAGGGCTTAAGCGCCGAGCATAGGCCTAACTTTTGCAGTCCTTCACCGGCAATGATGACGTATCCATATGAGTAAAATATTCTCCAGTGGGACGTAAAATAATATACAACCAACCATAAACCAGTCTAGCATACACTAGAGCGATATCATATACCAGATAAGATTCAAAAGCTGAGTTATTTTACAGACTAAATTTGAGGTACATGACATCATAATCTCATGGCAATGTCCAAGAGGTTACAATCGTCACAGTCTGTAAACTTTCAGTAATCTTATTTTCGGCGGCCATAAACATGATGGTGAAGTGGGTGGGAAAGAGGAATAGAGGTCCATGCATGAGGGTAAGTGTGAGACAACCCTTTGTCAGAGCATTTATGGAAGACATAACAGCCAGCACGAGGATCGTTATTGAAGCTAAATGGACATCAAAGGAGATTGAGTACATCATCAATTGAGGTCTTAGGAAGACCATGCCAACAAGATCTAGGAGCTTTATGTTAAAGAAGGGAAGTTGAGTTGAGAGTTCAAAATAGAAGATATTATTTCATCAGTCTCGGAAAAACTGGTCAAGTGCTTGGGAAAATACTTCAATGACATGCTAAGTGACAAGCATAACGCGAGTGATACCAGCAAGCAATTGGAAAACTGGATGAATACCACAGACAAAAGTACTTTGACAGTGAAATACAAGGCATGGGTTTACCAAGATGGTGTTCTTCCCAGAGTTCTATAGCATACTTCCATACGGTACAGAAGAAGGTCCGTGCAATGGAGCATACAAAAGTGAAGAAGCATGGAATGTGGCTTACTTGGGAAGGAGCTCGACAACAGAAAATGTTATGGAATGTCTGAAACACAGAATCCCCAAAGATTGCAATTTCAATTTAAATCTATTTCTGACATGTTGTCCACCCCAACCAACCTTGTAACATGGGGCATGACAGACGACCCAGACTGCAAACTTTGTGGTAGACCAGCCAACTTAGAACACAACTTGTCTTCGTGTTTATCAGCTTTGGTAAATGGACGATACACACGTAGAGACATGGCGAGATTCTCTCTGTTCTTGCAGATGTGTTGGAAAGGGGAAGGCAGAAACCAAAGGAGACCTGAAGTTTGTCAACTTTTTAAAAGCTGGATAGCAGAATTTTAGAGTTAGAGTGGAAGGAAGCAGACTTTTGGGTACCGTCGGTGATAGGCAGTTGTAAGCAGAACTCATGGATCACACGAAACAGCAGCTACCAACCAGATATGGAATTCCTTCTTTTAGGTAGGTTATTTTGCTGGAACTCACAGTGGCGTTGGATGATAGAATAGAAAGAGCTTATGAACGGAAGCCTGAAAAAGTACCAGGATTTGGTTGCAGTCTGTCAGCAGCAAGTGACTCAGTTGGCCTAAATATGCTTTTGGGCAATCCATATCTTAGTCAGGTAGAAGGGAGTTATATTTCAACATTGAAAATTTACTCTAAATGTACAAAACGTTTTCTATACAGTCCATATCTAGGTTTTAAATAATGGGGTCATATTTCAACATTAAAAAATAATCCCAAATATACAAAATGTTTCTTTACATTATGTAAAATTTTTAAGCACATGTGGTCGTTAGAAAATGGCCCCATTACTGATCAAAATTTAACGTTGATCACTTTTCAACGACCGTTTTATTAATAAAAATTTAACGTTAGATTTTGATCGGGGTCAATTTTTAAGAAATGACCCCTTGAATCATTTTTCAATGGGGTCTCTATTTAATGTTACACCGGCCCATAATAATGTACGGGGAAACTATTCATATTTGCATAATTATACGAAAGCCCTGTTACAACGCACTTTGAAAAATTACGCATAATTTTTTTTTCGCGTTACAATGCAAAACTTTCGCGAATGAATGCTTAACTTTCGTGTTTAATCATTCGTAAATGTTACACATTACAGCACAAAAAAAAAATCAGCTACGAAAATGAGCTCAATAGGCTTTCGTATAATTCATACCAAGAAAAATTGATCAATAAAGATGTACAACAAGAATACCGCAAACGGTACATAATGCTTACATAGGATGTTTTTCTTGTGCTATAATATGTATAACTTTGCTTCAGGTATTATCAGCCATCATGAGGCTGTGACAAACTTTCTTATGAACAAAGGGTCTTAGCTTAAAAATCTAGATTTCCTCAAAATGGACCAAGTTCAACAACCTGTAATTTTTTCAAAAATGGAAGAAAATCAAAATCCTTCCCCAGATGCACATCTTCAATACCCATACAAACATTCCACAAAAATAAGATGGTCCTCACTTGAAAACTGTGGGAGGAGTTGGGCAGACAAATTATGTACCCTCCATAGAATATTAATTTCCAAATAGACTAAGTTCAACAACCTGTAATTTTTTCAAAAATTGTAGAAAATCAAAATCCATCCCACATGCACATCTTCAATACCTATACAAACACTCCACAAAATAAGAAGGTCCTCACTTGAAAACTGTGGGAGGAGTAGGGCGGACAAATTATATACCCTCCATAGAATATTAATTTCCAAATAGACGAAGTTCTACAACCTGTAATTTTCTCAAAAATTGTAGAAAACCAAAATCCATCCCACATGCACATCTTCAATACCCATACAAACACTCCACAAAACAAGAGATGTTTGTAAAACACATATGCCCCCCCCCCCCCCCCCCCCCCATGGTGCAAAATTGAAAAGGGTTATACACGCACATCATTTAATTGATAGTAGTATCATCAATTAAAATATTGAGCAGACAATATCTTCCTATGTCAAGAGTGAATTTACCATGTGACCTAAAAATCAATAGGGGTCATCTACTCCTTATGCTGTACCAGTGTACCAAGTTTGGTGTCAATCAAGCAAATAATTCTTAAAATATAGGAAACAATATTATTACTATGTCCAGTTCAACAATTGACTTTTGACCTCAAAATCAATATGGGTCATCTTCTCCTGAAGATGTACCAGTGTACTAAGTTTGATGTCTTTCAAGCAAAAGGGTTATCAAGATATTGAGTGG